>NW_010287319.1:2200-8685 GCF_000700745.2 Antrostomus carolinensis
CCTGCTGCCAACACGGGCGTGCCAATGAGACTAAACTGGCTCCTCTATCACTCCATACGCGTGCAGAAATATGCGTTTGTAGGTACAAAATGACATGTTCTAGCCTCCTACCTTCTGGGGGAATTTATCACTGTCCTGAAGATGTTCTTCAATTTTCCAACTTGGTAAAGGTAACTTTGGGCTGTGCCTTTTTCTCCTCATCTCCTTATATCTGTATTTGAAGACAGAGTTTGAATGTGCGGTGCATGTCGGGAAGCTGGGGGGTGTGGGGGAGCATGTTACTCGCTCAAATAACTGCATTTCACTTTTGCCATGAGATATTTAGATTCCACAATGACACTTGTTATTCCCACAGTTTGAGACACAAGATAAACATATGAATATTAGTTCCTTTAAAGCCAATATTTTTTTGGAGCACATTTTTTTAACTTAAATGATCCTTATAGATAAATATGTATGTAATGCATATGTATAGTTATATTTGCAGGTGAGAATATGATAGCAATATAAAAATAACTGGGATCTGAATCAGATAAAATTGCTCTTTCCTTCTCTTTGTGAAGTCTTATGCAAGCCAATTAATCCAATAATTTATTTTTCCATCTGTGAAATAGTGTTCATCCTCATCTTTAAACAATTTTAACCTCTGCTTAAGCGTCACTATCCGGGAGCAGGGTTATTAATTAGATCAGTGAAAGTTCTTCCTGGGCATAATGACAACCATATAGGCATAACTGGTTTATCAGGTATTTTTTGGCTACATGGAAAACAGAAAAAGCTTATAGCTTCTTTGAGTTTTGGCAATTACTTCACAGTCTTAGTTACACTGCAGAAAACTCAGGCTTTCCAAACAGTAATCCAAATGGGAATGCAAACTAAAAAGCAGTGACCACCAAACACATTCTCCTTCATCCTCAAATTTAATGTGTGAGACAAACGACTGCATCCTGGGAATCATACTACTGGGAAGGAAAAAATTGTGGTTTTTAGCAAGAGTCACTATAGGCATTTGTAAAAATACTGTAAGACAAAGAAGAACATATAGAAAAGCATGTTGGGAAACATGAATGTTAAAGCTGCTAATAATATTGTGATAACTGAAGAACAGAAACCATATCTTGGAGAGGAATCAGACTGGATGAGTATTGAATGACCTGTAGAAGAACTCTAGCATTAATAATATTGCACTTTGGTGTACTTAAGTTATTGTAAATGGTTTGCTGATAAGGCAGTTTTCAGCTTTAAAATGGCTTTTGAATGTCTAACGCTCTCTGCTAAATCTGCCCGCCCCTGCTGACATTGTCTGATCGTGCTGCTTACTCAACTCCAGGTGTTTCCTCAAAGTAGCTTTAAGTGCCACTAACGAAGCACCTTAGAGGTTCCATGTCTCACCACAGATATATGTATTTTTCAAGCCTGAAATCTCTTTCAGGGCTCACATTCAGATTTTTTTTTTTTTTTAATTTTCATCTTTTTTATCAAGGAAAATAGCTTCCTTTGTCTAATATGAGCTTCTTTTCCCTTGCTTTTTGTAAAATCTTTGGGTCCTTTCTTGAAGAAAGAGATGCTGTTTTCTCTGCATTATGGTACCTTCAGTAAGATCTGTGAATCTCGGAAGCTTTTATTCTCATTATGTTATAGAGGAAAGGCCTGGGAAATAACAAATCCTTTAGTGAAGCAGACGGGAAGATTTTCATCTCATCTTGAGATGTGCCAGAGTGCCTTGTAATCGGCAAACAGCTCTCCTGTCAGATCTTTTAGGTGCAATTTGGTCCTGAGCACTGAAGAGGATCCACTGTGTAGTGAGGGTGTCTGTTCCTGGAGCTGAGGGCTTGCGTACAGAGACAATCCTGAATTCCAATGGCAAGAACGTTTTCTGACCTTTTGATATCTTTGGAATATTAATTGTTTTGGTTTTTTGAACATTTATTTGAAATGTTATTTTTTTGAGTCAGAAACATTATTATGCTCTGATGCATGGAAAGAATTATTGTTTTTCCTTCACCAGATGTTTGCTAACGCAAGTGTCACCAGTGCCATTTGTTATTTTGAGATGAAGTACTGAGTAATGGGCATAGCACATAATCAACTGTAGATGCGCAAATGAGAGCAAATTAAAATTCAAAATAGGAAGTATTCTTGAAAATAAGCAGAGTGAAATAGCTGGGCCCTGTGAGCCCAGGGTTTTCTGGAGTTCCCATGTCCTGATGCTCTTCCAGACACGCTCTCAGTGCTTAATGCTGTTAAAAATAAGTCCTTGGCTTTTCCTGTAATATTGGTTTGGTTCTCAAAGTTAAACCTTCTATTGGTTTCTAGGAGTTTTACAAAGTGTTCTGTACTAATGGAAATTGGATAATCTGCGAACAGATCTTCTGATTTAAATCTCAGAGTTAAGAAAACAAACAAACCCCCCCTCTCCCTTCATAAGGTGCAGCAATGATGGTGTAACGCCGTAACACTCTGTAGTACAGGGAACTCTGTGCTCTGCAGAAAGGCTTCTATGAGAGAGAGAGGTATCAGAAAAAAAACCAGCATGCTATTGCAGAGAAAAGTTCTATAAAACAATTTGCTTTAGCTGCAATTTCTTCCCTTTCGCCTTTTGCAAATAATTTGCCACCCACAGCTAAATAGTTACTTGGAGAAAAGTTATCTACCAAAAAAACCAAACCAGTTTGTAAAGGACGATGAGTTCTAAATACTGCAACTATAGAATTTTTTTGTTTCACTTCAAGCAACAAAAATTTAAATTTAAAAATCCTGTGCCTTGTATCACACTCCTACCTGTACAAGTGTGTGTTGCAGTAGCACCTGAGACGGTGGAGCATGGTCCTAATGAACCTCTGCAGTGGTTCTTCCTAGAGTTTACACAGCATGGGGCAGTTTGCCCACATCCACATGGGTTTGCCCACATCAGATCAGCCTGCATGAGGGTAGAGGCTCCCTGGAAGAGCACAAGTGCAGTCTGTACTCCTCCAAGATGGATGGGATCTTCTAGGGACAACACTGAAAGTGTCAGTGGGAGGAAGACCTGACAGCAGAATTGGTGCCAGTGCCAGTAATTACACAGAAGAACAGTGATTGCAACTAGGACAGATCTTTCTGAAACTCATCAAAGGCTTACTAATAATACACAATAATGAAAGTGAGCTCAGGTGGCCCAGGGGACAATTTCATACGGAAAACCTGAAAAATTAAGGCCCAGCAATGTCCTCAGATGCCCATTGTAACCCCCAAGCCCACTTTCCCTCTTTGTATGAACCTCTCCTTTCTACATTATCCATACGCTTGGAAATACCTCAGGCCTTGCACAAAATTAACAGCTGTAAAATAAATGCAGATACAACATTAATTATGGATGGAGTGTGCCACGTAATACATTCCCTGCAGCTGGTGCTTACATCCACTGTAGCTTCAAGACGCCTTCAGAAGCAGACACGCAATCGCACCTCTTGTTATTCTCTGGGAGTTAGCAGAGCCACAGATGACAAGAGCTGAGAGAGGCCATCAGCCCATCTTTTTGTTTCAAGATGGTGAGAAGGCTTTCTCCATAATTACAGTGTGCACCTGGGCTCCAAATTGTCTCTCGACTCAAGCTCTTTGACAAGGTGGAGTGTGACAGCATCTCCTGCGGACCGTGTACTTACACAAATAGACCGAGTCTGATGTCCTCATCCAGACTAAGGTCCTGATCAGCTATTTTTTCTAATTAACCAGACAAATATCTACTAACTTTCAAAGCAATTTGCTTGAGTAAGGAAGGCATTAGTATGTCATTCAGGATTTATTCATATTTTATGGAGCATTTAAGGATCCTTCAGAAGGAATTGTATTATGAACGTATAATATCGGTTACATATAAGACCGCTTGATTCAACAACGAATTAATAAAAAGAGCAATTTTATCCTTTATTGCTCTTTTTTTTCCTCCCCTCATTTTCACTTTGTTGTCTGGAATACAATTAATAATAATACTATTTCTAGCATGTCTGAATGTCTATTGAAATAATAAATCAAGCTTCCAAGGCACAAGTGTGATTTTAAAAATACATAAACATTAATGAGCTTCATTTTTCTCAGCTTTGTCTTTTTGTTTCTCGCTTTGATAGCATATCAAACCATTCTTAATAAATCAGATATCCAAGTTAAATTGTATACTGCATGTAGAACAGTTTATACCATGCAGACACATAAATGGGTTTGGCAACTACTTTGAAATATAAAGAGATTCATAAATGAAATAGATTCGTAAATGAAATATTCACCAAAAAAAAAAAATGTCTACAGTTCAAAACATACCCAATTAAAATTCAGAAAGCAGATGAATTTTTAAATGCAATCTTAAACTTGGAAGGAGAATCTATCAGGAGATAATCGATTCCACCAAACAGAAACAATCATTGGGAATGTTCTGCCACCAGAGGATCCGAGGGGCTGTAGCAAAGGTAATAACTCCAGACTTTTCCTTATGATGTTTCTGACAGATTTCTCTAAGCCATTGTCCTCGCTGACTGAGCAGGCACCCCCTCTTCGTCACGCTACATTGCTCTGCTTTTGTCCTATTTCTTTCCTGGATGATGAAGACAGCCCTGCTTTCACCTCCCTTTCTCCTCCAGCAGAGCCTGGGGAGAGCTGTGCATCGTCCCTCCGCCTCAGCAAAGGCAGAGGTGTTGCTTGCACAGTCCAGGACAACATCACCTTGGGCTTCCAGCACTGCTGGTGTTGACAAAAAGAACTGGGGTTAAGGGAAGGAGAGATGGGGCCATCATCCTTCTTACCCCAATCAGTGATGGAAAGAGCAAAGAGCGTGACACTTGGACGGCTTTCTCCTGATTTCTGGTCCCCTTCTGCTCTTTTCCCCTAAATCTTCCTTTCTTGTGGAGAAAGAGTCCTGTCCCAAGCCTGGGCTGCATCCCATAGATGCACACACCTATCAGAACAGTAAAAATCAATTTCCCCTGAACATCTGAGAAGCCCTGAGGTGCCTCATGTGCCAGCAGTCATCTGGGGGTGGTGGGGGGGGCACTGTTGGTGCCTTTATTCCAAACAGATCATTTTTATGGAAGTCATTCAAACTAAATTAATATGCTGGGACTTTGTGCCTCTTCCTTCCTCTCAGGCACAAATTGAGCAGATCTCTGACTGCTTTAGGTTTACAATTCCTGACCTTCATGATTTCCAAAGCTGCAGTGAAAGGCACAGATTTTTCCAGAGGTGTAACAGACCACATGGATAACGGATTCCTTGTGCTGGGCTTATCCAGTGGGACAAACCTAATCACAGATCTCTCCCACCCCCAAACATGGTTAGTGATATGTGCTTTGATTTAGTATTCTATTTTTCTTTCTCTCTAACTGTAGAAAGAATATGCTTAGACAAGCCTAAAAAGAATCTATGGAATAATTATTCTGGCCCTTATGTAAATAAGTAATATTTTTTTCTCTTGCTGATGCTCAGCAATTTTACTGCTTTTTATTTTTTGCTCTGCCCTCTTTTTCATTAATGATTTTATTTATTTAGAGGATTTTTAATAAGAAATGTTTGCTCTCTGACAGAGGATGACTCATTGTAGGGGTATGTGTGTGTTTTCATACATCTGAAACTTCTGGTTCTCTTTTAGCAAGGTTTTTTGTTAATCTAGAGTTGTGCTGCTGATGATGTACAGTTGTATAATTTGCTTAGAACTTTGCTGGTTGCAGAAGAGCATAGTTCTCCTTTAAAATTATGAGAAGGTGCATGACCTGTGTTTCTTTGTTTGTTCTTAATGTTTCTTATGAGGAAAAATGAGCTGGAGTTTGGCTTTTCTTTTTGTTTAAATGTGATTTTTCCTAATAAGCAGCAATACAAACAACTCGTTCCTACCCAGAAGTGATAGGAAGGATCGCTGTGATGTGACAGCAGATGATGTGGACACCTCTCAGAATGACACCCTAGGCAAAGTGGGAGTTGCTGCTATTTTACGAGGAGATATTCTGTGAGTGGGGAAGCTAAAGAATCATCACTTTTTTTTTGTGGATCCACAGCTTTTATGCTCTCTCTGACAACAGTAATCTCAGCCCCCACCTGCGTCTCCTATGCCATTGTCTCTCTAATCCCTGACTTCTACATCCCTAAATCTGCTGAGTATCTTGTGCTCCCTCCTGTGTTTTCTAACTACAGGCTGGGCAAGAAACAGCGTGGGTTGCAGATGGCACTGAACTGCTGCACGTTTGCTGAGTAGCAGCTGATGGACCAAACAGAGCAGCTGAGCGTTGAGGGGATACTGAAGCCTTGTGTCCTTCCTAATCTACATGGCTAATCTCCAGACCATTGGAGAGCTCTACTTTTCTGCCTGTTTGGTTGATATTGACTGATTTTTTTCTTATTTATTCATTTTTAAAAGAACTGGCAAATGGGCAGAGATAAGGCAAGATCATAGGTACTTTGTTTCCTTAGGTGAGGAGAGTAGTGAGGAGGATGAATTTTAACCAGGGCAAGTGCCAGATTTT
>NW_010287320.1:0-14428 GCF_000700745.2 Antrostomus carolinensis
ATTCTGTGATGGTCCCTCTAGGGAAACAGTTTGTGTGCAGTTAGCTTTTAAGTAGCCAGTTGCAAGACTGGAGATAACCAGACCGTATGATGCTGGGGTTAGTGCTGATTGTCAGTAGTGTGTTATTTTTCTTGCATGTTTTCTCTGAGCACAAGTGAATAAGAATTTCTCCTTGTGATGGCCAGGTGAGTGCTGCTAATGCGCTTAGATGGCTTCTAGGGGACATGGAAAAAGGTACCATTAGAAAGCAAACTATTTTCACTACATTCTCTCTGTCTGCATGTGCCATATGTATACAAGCAATTCCTTCCTCATTGGACTGCAGAAGGACCAAGTCAGAGGCCTTGGTTGTATTAAATTTCTAGATCCAGTTAGAACACGGAAAGAACACATTTACAGCTTTGATCTATTTTTGAACCAAACTAGTGCCCACTTCTGTATTACCATCTTATAGCTCTTTACATTTGAGTGGCATCTATATCCATGTGGAGGAAGGAGTGGCTTTGAGGAAATGGTTCCTGGAACAACATCTAACCTTTCTAGGCAATGACTGCGTAGTTGGCTTCTCGTGCCTGACAGTTCCCCAGACAGATGAAGGCAGCTTCAAGGCCTGCTGTATTTTTGATTAACATTTTTAATACGTAGAGACTCGGACAAGGGCATGCACATCCCTGCGTGGAAGAAGCTTATTGCAGAAAGATTAGCAGCACACTTTGCTTATAACTGCGTGTTTTGTGTCTGTTAATCCCAGCATCATCCTCATTTGGGCTTTGGAGCCTGTGATGATAGGGCATGAAACACTTGGCTTCTGATGCGTGCGGTGCTGCTTATGCCTATCAACTCAACTATTGGAGCTCCTATTGTGGCAGAAAGCTCCACAAATAAACAGCAAGTAGGGGTGTGCTTATGCTAGAAGGGCACAAAAAAAGGAGCTGTCTGCAGAAGTGGCAGTTTTTGCTGTGCAGTTGCAAGGGAACTGGGCTGAGGGGGAGTGTTTCTGCACTCGCAGCCTCGGTCAGAACTGCAGTGACATCCCAGGTGTTTTTGTGTTAAATCCTTCTGTGACAGTAGTGAGGCACCATAGCAGGGTGCTCCCTTCCCTTCCTGCCCTGAAGGAGCCTTTGCTAGTGGCTGTGTTCCACAGATGTCCTTGACAGCGCTGGCACAGAAGCTGGGCATTTTCCCTGCGTGCTGGGGAAGGGTTTTATTGTTCAGAGGGTACAGGGACGTTCCCCTCGCTGCTGCTTGTGCCGCATGTAGGTCTGGTGTAAATGGAAGTTGTTGTTCTGGGACTCTTGAGCTGACAGCTTTCATTAAGGTCAGTGTTTTGAGGCGTCTGAAATCGAGCAACTAACTCGTGATGCTGGCTGGCATCGGATGAAGAGGCCTGGTTCCTCAACCCTGAAGTGCTGAAGTGAAGGAGTCCCTGGAAACCTCGAAACCTCTGAAAATCCACTTTGTTTTGATACACAAAACTCTTCAGTCTGAATGATTTTAGTCCAGCTTTTGCACAAAATGAGGGGCAGAAAAAATAATTTCAGTGGGTCTTACATGGTTGATGATTTTACATGAAGACCTTGATTTAAAAAAAAAACCCCAACAACCAAATATAGAACTTGCTGGAACCAGCAGCATCACATCTAATCAACCTTAGTCAAGAACGAGATCCCTGAAAATAGTATAAATATTCCAAGTGTAGGTCATAAATACTGCATGAGGTAATTCTTGTGTCTCTTAGTATCTTTCCCACAAGATATCTTCCCACCTAATTTACCATAAAGTATGGTAATAGCATAAGACAAAACAGGGGCTTCGGGGCAGTGGCTGTGCCCGCAAAATGGTTGAACTTTGTTTTGGTTTAAGATTAAGACAGAGATTCACTTCCAAGCTTTGCATTTTCTCATGCATACAGCCTGTCCATATGGCAGATAATTGTAGTTTTAAAAATCAATTTCCACTTTCCTTTCCAACTTCACAGTAAATCATCATTGAGTCCTGATGGGCTTTTAAAAGTGGAAGAGATCAAATATGTACAAAATATTTCAACATACCAAGTGTGGGAGGATGTCAAGTCTGTAGCATTAGTGCTGATCAGTGATTCAATTAGTGTGAAATGTATTTGCAAACACTTTACTTCCTGCCTGTGAGAAATGGATTAATGGTCCCAGGCTATGGGAGTGAGAGGTGGGGAGTAATACTCACAAATGTTTTCACGCCCAGTGGATAGGAGGTGGAATAGTTGCTTTCCTAGTAAGTTCTCAAATGCACAGAGGTAAAAATCTTAATAAATACCACCTTTGGCTTTCAACCCAAAACTAGCCCGGGCAGTGAATGAAAATGCTTGGAAATAGTGTGACTTCTGCCAGTAAGAGGGCAGTGAAAAAGTGAGAGAGAACTAAAGCAGGAGGACTGGATAAGGAAGAAAAACTTTTTTCACTTGGGAGATTTGGGTGAGAAGGAGAGCAAGCAGTGAGAGTGAGTGCATTGTCCAAAGCTAAGTGGACAGGCTCTTGCATCCTGATGGGATGCTAATGCTAGGATGCTGAGAAGATAGTGTGCTGGAGGGGGTAGATTTGCATGTTCCTGTGCCTCTGATGTTCTTGGTTAATGTTGGTATGAGAGTAAGTCCAATCTGTTTGCTGGGACCAGGTGCTTCTGTGGCTTTGCAAATCCAAGGCTGTGTTGTTGGCATTCTGGCAGTGATACACTTGTTGGCTGGATTTTTTGCTGGCTGGATGCCATTCTGCTCCCAGCTGGCTGGTAGACCAGGTGTTGGCTTGTCTAGTAGCGTGTTGTTCAGCAATGAAGAACAAAGTAAACAGTTTGCCTGGGACTCTGGTGCAACTAGTTGTGTCCTGGGGTGATGGTGAAGTAGAGCAGCTGCAGTACACACAGGAACAGCAGAGTGGGACAAAAATGAGTAGTTTTCCCTTGCTGTCCCCATCCTCTCCCCAGGAAATGCAGTTCTGTAACCAGTTTTCCATGTCTCCAATAGGTTCCATGTGAACAGCACACAGGTCCAGATTGCAAGAGCAGGAAGGCAGGATGTTGTCGAGACCAAAGCCTGGGGAGTCCGAGGAAGACCTGCTGCACTTTCAAAACCAGTTCCTGGCAGCCAGAGCTTCACCTGCAGTGAAGATTGTGAAGAAAGCGGACAAGAGGAAGGGGGAGGAAGGGAGTGCAGATGCTGAGAGACCCCCACTACAGGACAGCAAGGATGTTGTCATGTTGGATGGTAATTTCCCTTGTGGGGTTCTTTGAATTACTATGTTTCTCTGTCCCTTTCAGTGTTGCTCAGTGCTTGCCCTTTCACCTCTCTCTCAACCCAGTGCTGCTTTTGCCCTGCATGTGTGTCCTCCTTGCAGTATTGTTTGTTCTTAGCCTGGTTGGAAAATGTAGCTGCCTAATGTGACTGACATCCAGTAGAACCACCTTTTCAGCACATTGCCTTTGTCTACATTTGTCAGCTGTCTGTGGTGCCTTGTCAGCCTCAACACAAGAGGTATTTTCTGTAATTTGTCCCCATTGGATACTCACTGCTTATTTTGCCATCTATCCAGACCCTGTTCTCGGTGTCTTTGAGATTTAGCTCTGCTAACAGCTTCAGCTTTCAGCCAGCCTGTCTGGCTTGATAAGCCTCCTTCCTGCAGTTTTGTTTTCCTCTGTTGGTAGTAACTGTAGCACTTTTGTCGTGTGCTTAATAGTCTCAGAAGCTCAAGGTGCTTTCTTAAAAGCAACAATTTAAATCGTACAGTGCTTAGTTCCAGAGAAGGTAATACAATCCCAGTTTATAGCTAGTGAAAAGGAGGCCTTGACTTGCTCATGATCATAGAAATCACTCACTCTTAAAGCTGGCAGTGGAAATGTGCTTTTCTGTGCCTGAACACCACCTGCAAGGACACTATTTGTTTCTCTACATCCTTGCTTCTTCACTTAATACTTGCAGTCAAGTCTCAATACCCTTTGAAAAGACCTCGGTTGCCAATACATAAAATTCTTGAGCATATTTCTCACCATCACGCAGTGCAAGTCAGAGACAGAATAGTCTTTAATTGTGTTACTGCTTTCTCATCTTTTTTGTTTCTCATCAAAGCCATCCTAGGTGCTATTAGGGAGCCTTTGGTCTGGTATCTATTGCACAGTAGTTATATATGAGTAACGTGACTACTATTTTTTCTTATTACTTCCGCTCCACAGATTTTCCTGATACTCTCCCGGCTCTAACTCCAGCTCCTCCAAAAAAGTCCAAGGTCAAAAGTGCCTGTGTCCACTTTGAGGATGAAGATCCAGAGGAAAGACTGGAGAGTCATGATCGACACATTACAGCAGTCTTCAGCAAAATTATTGTATGTCTGGTTTTTATATGGTGTTTCTGTGAATGCTGCAAACTGAGCAGTGGTGAGGGATGAAGGGTTTTGCTGCTGCTTTTTATTTCTACAGTGTGATGAAGCAGTTGTGGCACTGTAGATCAAGTGTCCTGGAGTACCTTGAAAGAAAAAGTTCTTTGGGTATATTTTTGCTGTCAGTTAAATAATGGATTTGAATCTGCTCTCCAGTCCAGGCTGCCTACAGGTCACACTGCTTGCATGTACGGACTTGGGTGAGTTTCTAGACTTTAAGGGAGATGTTTTCATTGCTCTGCATTGACCCGAGTTTTACTTTATGTGACTCTTTGAGTGGTGCGTGGAGTTTGGCAGCCCAGCCTTTTGGAAAAGAGCCTCACTTTGGCTCTAAATAAGCACAAGGTACTCTGAGCCTGACAGCGATGTAGCAGAAAGCTTGTGAGCTGCAGAGCTGAGAGATTTTTGAGTCCACTCTTAGCTAAATGGTCTGAACATGTCTGGCTGTTGCATTAGTTTCTACAGGGTATGAATTTTTTGCTGCAGGAACGAGACACAAGTGCAATAGCAGTAACCATGCCAGTGCCCACGGGAGACCCATTTCCAAGGACGTTTCACCGCTCTGAGGTAAAAAGTGAGGTAAGATTGGGAACAGCTGTTTTATGCTACCTTCATTAACTATTAAAACTTCCCCACAACAAAGCCTAACGCTTGGTGGGTGGTGGGGCTCAAAATAAGTGACTTGGCACGCTGGAGCTGGCTCAACATATCTCTGGCATTACCACCTTAGCGTAGGAGAGAGTTTTCCCACCAAGCTGCCATCAAGTAGGCAGTCCATACCCTGCAGTTAAATAACATTGGAATCCTTTTGGTTTAGGAAAAAACGTGATCCCCTTCAGCTAACTTTAATGAGGTGGATCAAATCCTCACTGTTGTAGTAGAATTGATCCTGTTTGCTTGTTTTTCTCTGAGGAACAATCTCTGTTAATTTGTCCAATTAGGTTTGATTAAGTCCATACTTAATGAAGTTGCACCTGATTCCTCGTGGCATGATACTTGAGTATGGTTGCACATATTATGTTTTGCAGCTTTTGTGATTTTGCCATAATTATTTTTCTGAGGCTGTAAAACTGGAAGGCATGGCTGCTATCATCAGTCGTTGCTGTAGTAGCAAGAGCTGCTAGCTGAGTGGGAGTCAGATGCTGGGAGCTGGTGTGTGATTGATAGCTCTGGTTGCTTTGAAGAGGTAGCTTATTTCGAAGGACATCTTTTTTGAAAGGAAAGAGTAATATTTTTAAACTGCCAGTTCTGTTTACCTGGTGCAGGAGTGCACAAAACAGCTACCAAATGTTCAGACTGCCTTTTAAGCTTCTTCTCTGGTCTAAGGACGTGCAAGTTTTTGCTTAGTCTGCTTTGGATTTCCTGTGCATCCTGTGCAAGGCTGTTCAGATCCATGCCCTTCCATCGCCTAGGCAAGCAGCACAGTAATTTAGTCAGGATTATTTTAGCACTCCTTGCCCACTTCTTGCTGTGTAAATCTCTTCACCCTGCTGCTCTCTAATCACCTTATAAGAAGCCTGTTCCAAGCATGTGGTGAGTGCAATACAGTACAGTCCCATTTATCCTCAGAAATGCAAAGTATTCAGCTATGCAGGGTTTCCAAACAGCAGGGAAGCTGGAACTGTTGTGTTCGGTGATAGTTTAGGTGTACTGCCTGGCTTGACTTCACTTATAATGAGTCATCTTCCTTCTCTAGGTAGCAAAAACAGTCATGTTTTTGTCTCTCTGTCCTTTAAACTGTGTGTTAAAAAAGGAATAGCACACACACGGAAAAGGGCAGGTGGCTGCCAGCAGCTTCTGTGTGTCACGTCCCAAAGTCTGATCTGAGGGTGTCTTTAGGATCAGATCTATACGTTTGTTAGTGGCAGGTGTGTGGGGGAGTCTGGAGAGGAAAGTGGTGACACATGGCTTTCCTGTTTGCAGGTGAAGGTGGGATCTGGAAGAAAAAGCATCTTTGCACAGAAGATGGCAGTGAGAAGAGCTGCTGAAAAGGCAGCAGCAGCTCCCTCTGCTGCCGAGTGTGTGCAGATAAGATCAGCTGCTCCGGATGTTCTGGATCTTGAGGGACCAGCAGGAGAAGCACCTCTCCCCTGCATCAGGGATGGTAAGTGGAGAAGGTTCTACTTATCCAGCCTACCGTATTTACATAGCCTAGTAACCATAACATCAGTGCACCTTACCTTTAAATTAGGGTAGCCCTGTTGTCCTCAGTTTAGGAATCTCAAGGTCACTTGGAATGTCTGTGGCATGACAAGGAGACAAATGGTCTGAGACCCAAATTAACATTCTGAAAATTGGGTTAGCTTTCTCACTCACTTCCTTTTTGCTTCACACAGGGCCAAATAGATTTATTTTTCAAGGTTCTTGTCCTCCTTTTCCTCTGTTTTTATTATATGTAAAGTTTTTCTTGTTTCATCGTTGATTTCCACAATTTTAGGAAGAGGATTCTTGTGTCTGATGAAGTTGTTTGAGACCACTGTGATGCAGGTTCCCACTCCTACCTAGAAGCTGAAAGCTCAGTCCTCTGTCACCAGATCCACTGCCATGAGACCGTGGCTTTGCTCCGTAAGGAATGCTGTGAGGTGGTGCTGATGAGTCAGTGCTATCTCCAGCAGTTATTTGTCTGACAGCAGCGTGACAAGGAAAGATGAAACCAATTCAACTGCTACCAGCATCTCCAGGCTTTTTGTTTGTTTGTTTGTTTGTTTGTTTGTCTTGAAATCTCCTATTTGCTTAAGACTACCACATGTCTGGGTTTTTCCCTACCTCCCTCTTTTTCACATTGAAATAGAGGCCAGGTGTCATTTAAGGGTTATTGCCATTTGGCTAAGGTTTCTGTCTGCCCTGACCCCTGTCAGATTGTTGGTAAGAGAACCCTGAGATGTGCTGTGCTGCATGTGCACAAATCCACCATCCAGGTCTATATCCTGTGCTTACTGTATATTCTGTTACAATTGTGTATGTGTGCTTCTGTCTGAGAAATCTCAAAGGGCAATGCAGAAGCCCTATAGCTGTGATCCTCTTGAAGCAGAATGCTTTGAAAATGTGGTAGCACAACCAAGGGATCAGAAAATGGCTTGGCCTTCTCAGCAAGGTTGTTGTGGCAGGATCACTGGAAGCAAGAGAAGAGGGGGAGCTCTGTTTCTTGTAGTAACAAAGTGTTTGTGCCTGGTAATCCTCAGCTCAGTTTTGCTGATGGTGAGAAGCTTCCTGTATCTTTTAACAGGTCACTCTGGCTTCTCATCTCTTTCTGCTCAACATGCAAGGCAGCTGCTGTGGAAATGACATCAAACCTTACTGATGTGATGATGTGTATGATTACTGCTGTTTGAACAGGGGTTTGATCCTTTCAGGGTTGGCTGGTTTAGGGTCACAGGGATGTTCCAAGTCACTATATGGAGCACATGAACAAAACATAAGGAATGAAGCCACTAAGTCAGGTCCTTGTATAGTGGGCTACAGGAAAGCTGGAGGGTCTTGCTCTGACCACAGGAGCATGTTACCCCGCTGCTAGAGTTAAATGAAATGAGCCTTGAAAAAGGATTTCGTTCAGGTGATAAAGGAGACTCGATTTTGTTCAGGGTGGGAAAAATGCCCCCCTTGCTGGAACTTCTAATATGTTTAACCCATAAAGGTGGATACAGGACGTTATTAGAAGCAAACAGGCCTGCATTGAGAATGGATCCTGTATCACTCCAGAAACTGGGTTACATCATAATTTTAATTCTCTGTCTCACTCAACAGATATTTACTAGGTCAGGGTTTGCCTGACATATAAATGTGGCTTCACAATGGACAGAGAAAGAATCTAGTATTCACTAACTTGGAAGAACGCTCTGACTCATCAATTTTGAATTATGCTCCAGTTTACCTTTTCTTGCCTTTGCTTTGTATTAAAGAAACAAAATTCCTTTCCCCTCATCCCTCACCCAACTCCTAAAGAAAAAAGGTGAAAATGACGTTTTGTTGTGGCATGGGGTTAAAGGCCAAATATTTTAATGTTGTTTGAAGCTAAACTGAACTTCTTTACTCCTTGACTACCAATGCAAAAAAAAATAAAAAAATGCAAGCCTCATAATGACAAAATTGTGATATTCATGTTGCTGTAGACACTTAAATCACTAACTGCTTTCTCTGCTAGATCATACAGAAAAAGCTGGTGACTTTTTGATGTCTCAGCGGCCTTGTCTCATAACGGGAGAGGGTCTTGGAAGCCAAAAGAGTGAGCAGGAAGTTCAAGCTATTCACAAAGAGAACCTGGAGAAGCTGCGGTCCATGTCTGAGGAAGAGATCCTGCAGGAGCAGGAAAAGCTTCTGGCTCAGCTGGGTATGTGCTTCCCAGGGTGAATTCTTCTAGAGATGTGGAAGTTTACTGAATTTGTACATGTTCTAAAGTCTTACCAAATTCACAGATCAAAGATGGGAGCTTGGGATTCCTGCTCGTTGCCTCTGTAGATAATCTAGCTTCCATGTCATGTCAGTAGCTTATGAGTGAGAATTAAGTGTGAAGGAATTAAAGAGCACTTGCTCCTCATTGCGAGGGGGCTTAGCTTAAGTCTGTTCTGTCTCCCCTTTGCTGTGGGATAAGATGGTCCAGGCACTCTGTTACTTTGCACATCAAATACCTGGTTACATATACATGGATTGAGGTCCTAAAATGTAATTCTCTGAAGCAGATGAGAAAGCAAAGCTATTCTTGGGGTGGCCATAGCAGTGCTGAAGTGAGAGAGAGCCCTTGGTCTTCCCCTCCAAAACACCTTAGAATTGTGTAAGAACTGTCAGTACCCAGATAGGGAAAATGTGTGGGCATGTGGGAGATTTCAGTTCGAATCTGTACTTGGTAGAGCAGAAAAGCTTACAGCTAGTCTTGAACTTCTTGAAGTGTTTTAATTACCTGACTGTTGGGTACAGAGGTCTCTGATTTGGAGCCCTGTCCACAGTGGTGCTCTGGGATTGCCTGTAACTGACAGCTGATGGCAGGACGGGGAGAACCCTGAATGTGGCATGTTTGATAAGACTTTGTGTGATCTAGAGCGCTGTAAAACTTGTTGGCATTGGTTTCAGTGATTTCTGTACCATTTTTGATCAATGGTTTCAATAGTTTTTTTAAGGACAGATGTACAGATGTAGGTGGCAGACAACAGTTTTTGAAATTCTCATCATTACAGATTCCCTAGCATAAAATTTAGGTGTCAGTGGCATTTTAGATGCATAAATCTCCTGTGGGTTTAGCTTAAAGTTCATATTAATGATCTTGACTTCATTGCAAGCAGCATGGGTATAACTGGAAAGGTGTCAAAGGAATTATGCAAAATAATTGCTTACAGAATCATTAGGCACATCTTTCATTCAGAGAGCTGAGATGTCCAAGCTACCTGAGGTGGAAAAGATCTCTTTTTCTTTGAACTTCACTGCTTACAACAATGGCATGTATCTGAAAAATATCTTGTTTATGTACTTTCTTCTTGTGACTTATTTGTGATCTTTACTTCTTGTCCCCACCACTCCATGCTTTGGGCTATTAATGAAGTGAATACTTAGGGAACTTAAAAAGGATATTTAAAGGGTATTTGAAGTATTTCTGAACAATAAATTATTTTCTAAAACAGTATCTTTGTTTATATGCCCTATAGGTTAAAATTGTAGATCTCTTGGTCTTTGAGGCGTTAAGGAAACTGGGGCTAATTTTGGTGTTCCCAAAGTATCTGTGGTTAGGGAATTATGCACGATGGAGCAAATCCTAAACTAAATTGCTGACTTACTTATGAGTTTGGGAACTGGACAGGCACAGAGATGCGGATTAAAGAGACTTTTTCTCCATATTCAGGAGTGTGAATAATGTGTGGGTGTTTAAAGCTGCCCAGTCTCTGAGTTAATCTCTTAGTTATGAAGCAGATAAGACTCCGTGGTGTGCAGTATGAGGATAGGTGGGCAATTCCATGCTGGGCAGTGTCCTCAGGGTCTTGTTGTTGATACTGTTCTGGTTTTGCTTGTGCAGACTCTGGGCAGGAGTAAGCTTTCTCTCTGACATACTGTGCACAGATTGACATATCAGTGACTTTTTTGACACGATGTGAAATGCTGAAGTAATGAATAGTCTTTTCCTTGCTCTGTACAGTGAATTGTGAGAAAGTGAGGACTGGGATTGCATTCAGGAAAAAATATGAGTGGTCCAGTCAGACTGGGCTGAATGCTTCTCCCTCACCAAGGGAGGTTTAAACTGCATCATGAGGAGAGTGTAAAGTGATCACAAGTGTAGGATAGATCCTTGCACGCTCTTTGAACTGTTTCAGACACATGGGAGTAATTTCCTTTTAGGGGTGACTTCTCAGATACTAGGCACTTCTGAATTACTTGTCCTTTATCCTCCAAAGAACAAATAACTAATGTAGGTGTTGTATTCTGTTACTTTATACATCTCTGATGCTGCTTATTGAAGTTTCTCTGTACCTTTTAGAGGCACAATGCACAGGCTATTACTGTTCACCTCTGGCATAAGCATCCCAATGCCATCTTCTGGATGGAGAATATTCAGAGAGAAGGTATCCCCCATCAAAAATTATGTGGGATATCTGTAACAGATCTGATAGCAAAATTATGATCTTCTGACATTTTCCTATTTTAGAGCCATAGGGATATTATCTGTTCTTCAAAACACCCCTGCCTCCCAAATGTTCCTCTTTTCCTCCAAAGCATGAAGAGAATGGCCACATCTGTTTTCTGGATGTCGTCAGACTATAATTGACTCTCAGTATGGGGAGTCAGTTCAGAACAAACAAGATCTCCTTCTCTTAATACAATACCTAGACCATGTGCTGCAGCTTCAGTGTAATTCAGTGAAGAGCAGGTAGTTCTTTTCCTGGTGTCTGTTTGGTGTATTCTTGTAGCATTCAGATTAATGCCACTGAGCGGTCCACACACAGGGTAGGCAAACTTGTCAGACCTGGGTTCCTCCCAGAAATCACAGACCAGAAAATCTCTCCGCAATGAATAGTCTTGTTTGAATGTGCCTTTTCAGTGGCAGTAAGGGGGAAAGAAACATTTATCTCTTTATTTGTAAGTTGGGTGAGTAACTAGGATTTTTGTTGTTGCTTTACCTTGAAAGGCATTTATCAGCTCTTTCTCTGGTGTTGCCTCACCAGACAGTTGTAGCCAGCTTATGTGCTAAAGAGGTCATGAGGCAGTTAAGTGCTTCAGTTTGAAAAGAAGTGACAGTTGGTACAGAAGAAGAGGCTGTGTGGAATGGGAATGAAAAGGCTAAAACATAAATAGCAGGAGCTATAGGCATATCAAGTATTTTGAGGCTTTCTGTCACTTCTCTCTCTGTCAATACTTGCAGATTCCAGTTTAGTTGCTTTCTTAAAGTCGCGACGTGGTGGCAATGAAGGCCAGAAAAAGGAATTACAGATGGAACAGAACAGACTGGAGGAGTTTGTGGAATCTCTGCCTGTGGCTCAGCATGATGTAGGATCATCTCTTTCCATGCAGGACTCAGCTCTGGAAGAATCTGTAAGGAAGGAAGAAAATGTGAAAGTAGAAATCACAGGTAAGAAACGAAGTGCATGTTGTTAATGTTCTTAACATAAACGTAAGGTTTGTGTGGTGTTTGCACCAATCCAGATTGGACTGACGTGGCACTTTGTTAGTTGTCCAACTCAGAATTTTATCATGATGTTTAAAAAATACATATATTTTGTGTTCAAGAAAGAACATCTCTGTTATTGGGCTCCATAGAGGAGAAGGGTGATACGCTGTGTAATGGTGCTGAGCTCTTCAGTGGGAAGTCTTGCTTTGTTTTTGAAATTTGTTCTGAGGTCTCTGGAGGGAAAACATGTTTTAAACAGTAGACATCATTGCTCTTCTGTCCAGTCATGTGAACAGGGAAACAGAAGAGCCTGGTAGTGAGATTCAACTGCTGCTTGAATAATTTCTTTTAACTGGGACAGGCTGGGGACAAGAGGGTGTTGGGTGGGTAAGAGTTAGTGATTTGCTCACAGGATAGCATGGAGGTGATGGTCAATCTCGCTTCAGGAAAGCTGCTCATATAGTGCATGTATGTCTTATCATGACCCTGCTCCTGATGGCCCTGCTCTGTAGCTTGTGTATCAGAGCCCACATGGTCATTTCCACAGGATACAGGTCTTTGTGCTGTGGATGCAGGAAAGTATTAAGGTGTAGACTGTTCTGCTTTTTTTTTGAAGAATTGTACAGAGCTATTTCCTCTTACGACAGAACTCTTTAATGCTCAATGTATTCCTGTATGAGAAGAAAGCTGCTTTATCCCCAGCAGCTATAGCAACCTATATATTCTCATGGCAGAGAAAATAAGTGTTTTCCCCTTAAGCTCTTATTGTTGCTTTCCTCACTGCAGTTTTTTCTTTAGCCATTTCTTTTTCTCTGTTGTGATTTTTAGCCTCCCATTTTCATCTTCTCCACACATTTGTTTGTAGCATGTTTCTCTCCTTCATTAGCATGCTTCTCCCCCAATTTCATATCAATTCTTGGCTGTCTCCATCTCTTGATCCTCTCTTCTGATGCATTCTTTGTGTTCCCATGCAACGTGCAGACTGATTAAAGAAGTCTCTGAATCAGTCCTGGATTTCAGCGTGGTATTTGCAAGAGATAACAACCATTTACCATTTTTTTGATGAGAAGGATGAGTCTGAGTGTATGTGTGTGTACATGTGCAGGAGAAGGAAAGCTGATTAGCCTCTCATTGAGGAAAACACTTCACCGAACAGTTCTTTTGCTGGATCTCCCCAGGTTTTACTCTTCCCTGGATCTGTCTTAATCAAAAGGACTATTCTTAGTTCTTTTTAGTTCCAGAACAATTGAATGCACAAGTAGCAGCTGATTAAGTGACATTATTTTACTCACCTGGGAGCAATAGAAGCGGGTTGTTCAGCCTATAAAGGCTGCACAAGATTGTAGTAGAGCTCTTGGGAATCGCTCGGTGTTCAGAATGTCATATGCTGACAATACCTTTTGCTTCCCATGGAAGACCGCACAGGAAAGGAGAAGGGGAGTTTTCCCAGGATATTTGAAATAGTAAAGAAAAGATGAGCTGAAACACAGTTACAAAACCAAGGGAAGCCTTTCCAGTACCTGAGTTTGTGCCTGCAGCCCATCTTGGCCAACAGGAGATGTAAAATATTAATGTGGCATTAGCACTTAGCATTGGGCTTTTGCATCAGTTCATGCTCAGAAGTAAACTCATCATGAATAACCCAGCAGAAGTGGTCATAGTGAATTTCCCCAGGGAGAGGATGGTGACACAAAGCAGTGGGATTGCTCAAAAGTCAAACCTGTCTAATAAGACAAAAAGGCTACTGTTTCTAATAAACAAGATGGTGAAGCCTTTATCCATCAATTTGTAATCTTGTCAAATAGAAAAGTAAATTCTGGCACCAAGACAAAGGGGGGAAGCAAAGCAGAAAAGGAAGAGGTTGGGTGGTGGCCTCAAGTCTGAAAAAGTTCAGTACAGTTGTTGCATTCACACTGTCAGCTTGTGTTTCTGTGAAGGGATTTCTCAGTAACTGAACTATCTGCTGATGCCTTGTAATATATGTCTGTTTTTTTTCTTGTTGTCAAGATCATAATACTAAGGGCTGGTGGTAATATGTGTAATCCTATTCATGGAATGATTAACTCAACCCTATCAATTTAGTCATTAATGGAGAAGGAGAAAACAATTTGTTGAATTACAAATGTCAGTAGATTTCATTTTTCTGCTGATGTTATTTCCTCTAGTTTTGCACCTGCCACCCACAAACATTCCACTTTCTTACATTTCAGATGCTTTTTTCCTTCTCTTCAATTAAAATGCATGCTGAGCCTTCGGCTGAAATTCTGCAGAACAGCTTTCTGACTGGGAAGGATAACTCTGTGCTTGGTTCTTTGCCTGACTCAATACCACATTGATCATAAGGGTGAAGCTTCATCCTAGAAAGGATGAGTGCCCTCCTTGAAAGTTTATCTGCTAATTGGAGGAAAGTAAACAGTTAGGTTTCAGGCCAGTTATCAGCAGG
>NW_010287320.1:14453-21806 GCF_000700745.2 Antrostomus carolinensis
AGTGGGACTCATTGTACCTTGCAAGGGAAGACCAGAACACCAGGATTAATGGCTGTAATGCCAATGAGTCTGGGCTGCTCCAGCAGGAGTGATGCTGCTGCTTTTCAGGCCCTCACACTGCCTGTTCCTGTCCTTATGTGGGATTTATTTTGAGATAGCGAAGACTTCTTAGGTCATCTTTTCTCATACCGGCATGGGATAGTATCCTAGTAAACAAAGCATTACCCTTCCTAGTGTTCAGATCTTTCCAGTTACATCTCTCCTGTCCTTTCACTTGTGAGATTCTTCCACATGCAGATCTGTCTCTTTCCTAGGGCAAGTCTCGTGGTGTCAGGCATAAATGTCTTGTTTCTCAGATTCTTCTAGTCAAAGCGCTTTATAAAGTTAAATCAGTAATTTATTCCTTTAGTAGTTGCATCTTTTAAATTCTTGTTCAGCTGTCCAGTTTCCCCACTGAGCTGTGTCTCAGGCAAACTGTGTCCATTTTCGGCTGTTTTGATCTTTTCTTCCCAAGCTGATCCCCTCAAGCTTTTAGAGTGGGACACGGAATGAAGGGCAGCATAGCAAATGCAACAAAAGCATGAACAGCAGTGTTTGTGCTCTCTCTAGGCTGAACTCATACTGGCTTCCAATAATTTGTTTGGACCTCTCTGCATTAATACTTTATAATCATTATACTTCTCCCCTAACATGCCCCTCCTGGATGATATTAGTTTGCTTTCTCAAAAGTAGGGCTGATACTATTTTTCTGCCCTGGTTCTGATGACTTGCCTTATTGTGTCCTGACTTCTGTTCAACTTCTCCCAAATTACCCTTGTCTGTGAATTTCATTATGGTGCTGTTTACTTCCTGAAAGATCAAAACAGCTTTAAACCTTTGATGTTTATGCATCAGCCAACAGTTGGTTTGAAAATTGTTTTCTTCTTATTTTACATGAACTCTGTGTTTGATGCAGTCTTTAAGCCAAGTAGGTTGGCAAAGAGGGAATGGTATTTCCTTCATCCCTTCCCTAGAAGGTAAGATTGCCATTTTTTTTCTTCCTGCAAAGATGATGATCTGCCTGTGAAGCCCAAGAAGGAATGGATCCACATGGACAATGTGGAGTTTGAGAAGCTGGAATGGATGAAAGATTTGCCCTCACTCCGTCAGAAGAAAACCAAAAAGGTTTGAATGTAGAAACTGATAGTTTTCATGTTTGTGTCTGGATTGTGCTTCTCAGCAGCAACAGTTTTGAAGGTTTCAAAAACTAGTCCTCTGGTTACTCAATCTGTAAGATTTCATCAGCCTGAGAGATTCCCCAGTTTCTTCCACAGGCTGGAATGATACGTAGTCAGTGTGGGTTGTAGTGCTCAAGAGAACTAGGAAGTCAGAATCTAGCAACTGTAATCTGGGATGAAACAGGTCTGAAAGCTGAGAAAAAAGGAAAGAAGGGAGTAAATTTTTTTTTTAAGAATCTTGAGGCCAGACTGGGGAGTTTTTGAACTGTCACCTTCCAGCAGCTGATGTAAGAAGTGGTATTTTAAGTGATGAATGGAGTGGAAGGGAATAGAAATAATTTTTGTTTTCCCTCCGTTCTTTTATTGTAGGGAATGCAAGCTCGATTCAGTTTAAAAGGAGAGTTGATTCCTGCAGATGCTGATTTACCAACACATCTAGGTCTGCATCACCATGGAGAAGAGGCAGAGGTGGGTGTAATATAGTAGAAAGGGGCACGCCCATTTCCATTTTCTGTGTTTGATTTGGCAGTTTCCTTTTGTGCTGAGGCTTTTTAGTGACAAAAACCACAGGAAAGTGAGGATGGGTGATTTTCTTGTGAAACAAGCTCCTGAAGAGAAGTTGGGTCTGCAGACATTAACTGCTTTGCTTTCAGAAAACTCCATTAATACTTTTTCTCTTTAATGCCAGTAAGGATCTGTGGTGTAGGAAAAAGGTGCACAAATGTCCTTTTCTAAGAAGTTCAGCTTTCTCCTGTCACATCAATGATTAGAATCTCTTTTGCAGTTGCCACAAAGCAGCAAACAACATTGCATTGCAGTTTGTCCCCATTATACAGTATTTTACAGTTAATCTTATTTTAAAGGGCCTGTTTTTGCCTATAGCTGAGTTTGTTGTTTGTTTGGGGTTTTTTTTTCCCATTTAGAGAGCTGGTTATTCTCTCCAAGAGCTCTTTCATTTGTCTCGCAGCCAAGTTATTCAACAGAGGACGCTGGCTCTACAGGTCTTGGGTCGTATTGTTCAAAAGGTAAGTTACTTTCCATGGAACTTCTCCCCATAGTTCAAGTTTCTGGTGGGTCAGGACCCAGATTGTCTGGTACTACTTATTTGCTTTCTACTTCACCTCAGTGAAGGTGAGCAAAATCACCAGCAGGGCTTTTTTTTTTTTTTTTTCTCCACTGAGGATCTCCTTTCTGTTAGAAAAGTGTTGGGACATAACAAACTGAGTTTCAGGTTTCTCTGAAGAGAGATGCTTCCAAGTGTTGTTCAGCAGCAGTGCTGCAACTTCAGTTCTGTTCTTGCTTTGGACAAAAGTAATTTTTTTGGTGTTACTTTTGTGACAAACCTATCCTTGGCAATGACCCTTTCACTCCTGTTGTCTGGGCCAGCTTTGTGACATGCTTTTTCTGTAGGAGATGAGAATGAACCAGCCTACTCATAGAGTGATGTGCCAATAGCATAAAACAAAATTAATATTTAGTTCTGTGCACATTTCCACCTGACCCTTAGGGGAAGTGCTAACATTCCCTCCAACAGCACTGGAGGCAGAGAAAAAGAATTGAGATGAATGATGGGGCAGAACAGGCTGAAATCAGAAGATGGGTCCACACTTCAGAAAGAAAGGTTTCCTGCATTAACGAACTGGAGTTGCCTGCCTCTGTAGAACGAAAGGAGAAAGTAAAGGAAAAAAAACCCTGCACACAATTTAGCTGCTTTACAATAGAAATGGGAGGAGACAAACATGCAGAATGTTGAGATGTACCCAGCTGAGATGAGACAGCTTTAATCACTGGATTTGTGTGGCATGCATTTCAGGCCAGGGCTGGAGAGTTTGCTTCCTCCTTGAAGGGCAGCATTCTGCGTCTGCTCCTTGATGCTGGGTTTCTCTTCTTGCTGCGCTTCTCACTGGATGATGCAGTGGATAATGTCATGGCAGCATCTGTTGGTGCTCTCCGGGCTCTGCTGGTGTCACTCGATGATGAGGTGAGACAATCATTAAGTGCCTGGGTCTTAATTTCATGCTGAGCTGTTTACAGGAATGAGAAGATAAGGTAAGCAGCTGGAACAAAGGCTTGCTGGATGAGTTAGCTTAATGGTCAATAGAATGCCATTGCTCTGCTTTGGGACAGATAAGGGAGTGTGTTGTCCCAGTTTGAGAGATTTAGACATCTTTTCTTCTGTTTGAATTGGCTCTGCCCCATGATTAAATTCGGTGCAGGCTGCTGGGGTTCTCTTTCTTTTGACATCTTTACAGTCTAGATCAGGCCACTAGTGACGTCTGTGTACAATTTAGATTGTTTAATGTGTCCTCTTATGTCGTTGGCTTCTTGCTTTGTAGTTTTCCTGCGTCTGAACAGATTAAATATTTTCCCTGCTTTCCCTTATGCCTCTTAATGAAGCTGTTTTCTTTTTCTCTCATTGACTGTTTTCTGCTGTTCTCATATGCTGTTCTTACACTGATAAATACCTCATTTTGCCTTTTCATGTTTCTGTTTTCTCCTTGATGCTTTTTCTCCTGTTAGAAGGTTGAAACTTCTTTTGAGTGTTCAAAGATACTAGAGAGCCCTGAGCAGCAAGATTAAGATGTCTTCCTGGTTGGACAGAAGCAGTCCATTATAGGCAAAGCATGCTGTGGACTGTGTTTCAAGTTCCTTCTGTGGGAGCTGCTCCTGTGTCAGATTGCAAAGGTGCTGGTGATAGAGAAGAGTGGGTAGATCTCAAGAAGCCCCCTGCAACTTCTCCCAGGCCTTTAGAGCTATCCCTAGTGGGGAGGCAAGAGAAATGAAGGACTGGGTAGCTTTTTCCACATCTTGCTCCTTCTCTGAGCTATGAGCCCAATGTTGTTCTGCTAGATGAGTCTTGCTCACCCGCGGTAGGCAATTAATGCGATGAATCAGCTTCTTAATGTGCTGTTCTTTCTTCTGATATTACTCTGGTTTATAACTGTCTGCAGTGCTCTGATTCTCTGATCAAAGCTTGTGGTGTGATGTCTTGTATAAGGGGGGATTGCTGACTCTCTTGATGCCAAAAGCAGGACTGTGAATGCTGTGTCAGTATATTTTCTCACTTGGAGGGT
The DNA here is from genome assembly GCF_000700745.2 of Antrostomus carolinensis. Taxonomy (NCBI): domain Eukaryota; kingdom Metazoa; phylum Chordata; class Aves; order Caprimulgiformes; family Caprimulgidae; genus Antrostomus; species Antrostomus carolinensis. The sequence goes on from NW_010287320.1 coordinate 18,745, forward strand.
CCTTCCTAGAGCCTTGTGCTGCTGAGTTTCAAAAGGTCTCTGAGGAAGGGACAGGGCTGGAAGTCTGGCCTTTTACTCCAGGATTTGTAAGACATAAAAATCATGCTGTCTGAAAGTTTTGTTCATTAATTGATGTCTATGGGAAGGAAACACCTTTGTTTTTTTTCCCTTCAAAGACCCAGATACTTCGTCTTGTGCTTTTCTTTCTCTTGATGGAAGGAAGGCTATAGTCCCAAACTCTGTATTCCAGACTGACTCGTAGCTTCATCCCCTAAAGTCAGGCCTCTTCTGATTTAATGTTACTTTTTTTTTTTTTTTTTAATGTCTTAATAACAGCTGACACTTCCTTGGCACTCACACTTGAAATTTTTCAGAACAGCTCAGGGTTTAGCTGAAGTCTATCACTTCTTTCTGACTAATATGGTAGTTATTTCTGATTGCCCATTCAGGAAATGGAAATTTAAACTAGTTATTAAGTGGTGCAAGCATTCAGTTTGACTGTCCTTTATATTCTAAAACATTTGGGGGAAGTAGGTCCGTTATGGGAGCAGTCCCTTCTCTGAAGAGTTGAAAGTTCACTTATTTGCAGTCTAGAACTTGAGAGTATCTGACACTGTCATTAGCTGTGAACAAAGAAGTTTTTTTTAATTTGCTGAAGCTCTGGGGTGTTCAAACAAAAGCCAAACAAACATGAACAGGTACACCAGGCAGTCTTTATTTTAACATACCAGTTTTTCCATGATCATTCTGTATTATTTGTGACCTAAATTCCACCCAGGTCCAGAAATGGGAATAGAGCCAATAAATGCAAAGTTTCAGTTTAACTTCTAGAGCTTTGGTGGTTTAATTATTTATTTTTATCTTAAATGTTTTTCAGTTAAGCTGCATTTCTGTTACTTCTGTAGTGAATTTAATTCACCTCACAGTAATTGCTTTTCATGATTTCCCAAGTGTGTGTGGGTCATAGGTTAAAATCACTTCCCTGAAAAAGCTACTTGTCCATGTTTAAAATATCCTTTATTGTGCTTCTGTTTTCCTGAGGTTAGGTGGGAATCAATAAAACATTCCATAATCAAAAGCATGATTTTGTCTTCCATGATTTTTTTGTGAGAATTTTATTTTATGTGCTTTTATTCTCCTTATAGAAATATCTCGATTGGACTTTCTCATGGTACCAAGGGATGGCTGCATTCCCCTTTGTCCCCAACAATGAGGAGGAAGAAGAGGAGGAAGAGGAGGAATTAAATGGAGCAGAGAAGTCACAAGAAAAAAAATTAAAGGATGAAAACAAGCCAGATCCAGATGTGGCCCGATACGATGTTGTAAAGGTAGGCACAGAGACTGATCTGAAATATTTTTAGGAAAATAGGCTGTGCCCAGTGACTATGTGTGCTGTTGAAACGTCTGCCCTCCTGTGTATGCTATTAAGAACGTTCTGAACAAGAGTTAGAACTCTTCCCTGGCTGTTGGATGTTATGTTTCTGTCATATATTACCAGGAGGGTAATTTATTTATCTGTCAAAATGTTGAGACTTGACCTGTGTGATTTCAGTATCATTAAGTATCTCTAGGGAAATTGGAGACAAGCACACCGATGACCTTGTAAGACTGGCTGAAAGACTGTGCACACAGAGATGATTTTCAAGCTTACTTACTTGAGCTAAAAGTGAAAAGGTTCCAGACACTATTAAAGTGTACATGTGCACTTTTGTAAAGTTAAACATGAGCATTACATCTAGATAGTTCAGAACTAGTCAGGTTTGTACAATTACTTTCTTTTTGTATTTGACATGAGGTGGCTACTTAGCATTTTCCCAATTTCATTCTTCATATTTGCATTTCTCAGATAAACAGTTAACAGCATTAGGAAGGAATTCCTCACATGTTTAAGCCTAATCCCACATCCCTGATAGGAGATCTAAAAATAGCAATCTTTTATCTCAAACCCAACCTTGGTGGAGCTAATGCAACTCTCTTGCCTGCTGCAATCATTCAAACCTGCAATCACATCACTTAGTCCACGTGCTTGAGCCTGTATTTGAATGGCATTTGGTTAAAAGCTTCACTGGGAAAATGAATTGCTGTACTTGGGCATCTGGTCTTTAGAGGCTTCATGATTTTAGATGTATGCTACTAGGTGACACTGTTTAAAAAGCTTAACAAAAGAGTTGTAGACAGAAGAGATGAGATCAGTTTATGATTCTGGAAACAGTTTTGTGGTTCAGCATAATGGATTTTAACTTGTTCCAGGTTAATCCCAATATCAGAAGATACTTAGGATAAAATTCTCCACTGTTACAGTTGTTGTGAAATTCCGTTTCACACCTGTTTATTAACTGTTACAACCCAATTACTCCACACAGTTGGAAAAGAAGCATTTAAACTAGCAACTGAACTTGGTCAAGCCTAGAACTACAACCTTGCTTGGCTGCAACTTTTTAAAAGTATTGGTACTATGAACTCAGATGTTGTGGAGTTACCTCTGCCCAGAATTGAGAATAAATAACACTGTCACTTAAACTGAAGATTTGTTTCTTGTTAAATAAAAATCACATCATCTCTCTGCATTTCTCTTTTCCTGCTGCAAAATAGGGATTGCTGTCTGCTCTCTGCTTCTGTCAGCTTTCTCTGACAACAGGTACTATCAGACAGAGTGCTGCATTAGTGGAAGTGGTGTCTAGCCAAAATGATTCAGGGAGCACGAGAACCCTTTTCATCACGTTAGGTTTCAGTAGTCCTTTACAGGGAAGGTTGTTTTCCTATTCCCTGTTACTTAGGGTTTCATACTCTGTAAGATGGAAGTATCCAAGCCCCACCAATGGTCCGAATCAGAACAGAAGTTCAGTTGTTCTGCTCTCTTGAGATAACTCTTGCTCGTTTGCTAGCGTACTGGCAAATCCGCAGAAATATATCTGTTTCCGCACTAGTAATTTTAAAACCTTCTCTCTGCAGAAGATGTAATTGAATCTGCTTTAGTCACCCAGCAACTGCAGTTCAGAGAACAATTGTTAAGAGCATAATGGATTTTTTTAATTGTTGGGCTTTTTTGTGGTTCCCCCCCC
>NW_010287321.1:0-637 GCF_000700745.2 Antrostomus carolinensis
AAATCCCCCCAAAATCCTCCCCAAAATCCACTTTTTCCTTGTTTATTTTTAATTTAAAAAAAAAAAAAAAATTCTTTAATTTCCCCCAACTTTTTTCCTCTCTTATTCCCCCCAACTCTACACACCACCAAACCCTTCACCCTTCTCCAACCCTACACACCCAACGGGGTGAAGCATCTCAGATCCCACCCAACCCTTACATCCCACCATGGTGGTGAAGACCATCCCCAAGGTCAACTACTCACCGTCTTCTTCTCCTTGCCCGCGGGTGAGTAGTACAGTCGCTGCTATCAACAGCAGTAACCGAGAATCCACAAAGCTGAACATGTCTAAATATTAGACATGTAGACTCTTTGGGGTCTCTTTTAGTTCTTTAAGTTGTTGGGGGTCATACGGGGCTGATCCAACTTCTGGAATTTCCAATCCAGACCCCCCAACAGAAACTTCCTACACTGCCCTCGTCCACTCCTTCGCCTCCCCCTTATATACGATGTGACGGGGAGGAGAGGTGGGACCCATCGGGAGCAGGGAATTTTGGACAACCCCTCAACCAATCAGTGGAATTCAAAGAGTTGGGGGGCACCCCATGTAGCCCCCCCCTTCTTCTCCTCCTCCTCCTTCTCCTTCCCTTCACCTC
>NW_010287322.1:0-2342 GCF_000700745.2 Antrostomus carolinensis
GGTCAGTCCTTCAGGAACACACTGCTCCAGCTGTGCTGTGCTGTGGCCACCTATGGCAAAGTAGGGCTCTGTGACCCCAGAGTCTCCTCCTGAAGTGTGAGTCTCCTTACTAAGATAGGTAAAGCTAGGGAAGATGAATCCCACACTCTGTCCAGACACCAAAACTAACCCTGGTTTCTTGGTAGTACATCTAGGTGCTGTGGCAAAATTAATAGTCCTTAGTAAAAGTCCTTTAGTCCAACCTCAACCCTGTCCACTCCAGCTCAGGACCCCTGTGAAGGGGTACAAAGTGCTTGCTCTGGGTTGAATACCCAAGAGGCTGCCATGGGAGCCATGCAGCTGGGCCAGCTTATATTTTTGAGCTCACTTCCTGTAAATTAAGGGATCCAGCTGATCAGTTTTGCCTTGCACACGTGGGCATGGAGGGAAGCAGAGCCCCTGCAGCACTGTGAACATGTAAGCACCAGTCCTGCCCATGTGAGAGACAAAATCCAGCCATGCAAGCCTTGAGCTTGGTCAAGGCAACGAGACAGAGCTGCAGGTGGGACAAAAGCCTAAGAGGATCTGCATGTGCATGTTGTACTCCAGCTTCTTCATAATTCATCGTGGTATATCTGAAACAAGCTTCTGGCAGTGTGTTTTTGTTACTGCCCTTAAAATAGGATGCAGAAGGAAAGGTTTATGGGAGATAATTCATTTTATTGGCTCTTCTGCACCAGAATTAATTACAGCCGTATTTATTGCTCAGGCAAGTAGAGATGAGGTAGATAAGGGGATGTCTTTGTTTAGGGAAATTAATAATTTATGTCATAAATCCACCAGAACCTTGAAATTTGAAGGACTGGTTTTGCTTCCTTCCATGTCCAGAGAGTGAGATTGAGCCTTAACCTTTGTGTGTGACCAATGTTTTATGACTTTCCTGTCACCATGGCCATCTGCTCAACTCTTCTGTAACACAAAATGTAGAATTTCCCTGCATAGGGTGGTTTGGGTTACCTATGGGGTTGGCATCCCAGCTACTCTTGTGTTCAGTGGTGAGAGGCATATCCAAGGAATAACCCATCCTGTCCTATGACAGATGTCTACAGCAGAATAAAACACACAACTGACTACAGAGGGAGCTTTGACAAACAGCTTTGATGGCTGATTTCCCATCTGCCAAGACAAGGGTTATGTGTCAAACCCATAACTTATAGTTGAGCTGGAAGAGTTTTAGAATGACACCTTGAACAACATGGACTAAAAATATCCCAAATGTTACTAGAAACTGGCAGTTTCTTTCCCAAAGTGACTTTCCCCCAGGCTGTAGGCTCCTGATGAATATCAGGATTTGTGTCCCAGGAAATTCCTGATGTCTGCAATATCTATTTTTCTAGAGAGGACAGATCTGTTGTTGAGACCTATTGTGCTGCTGGGGTGGGCATCACTACCTGCCCACCTCCCTGAGAGCCTGCACCGCTGTGCAGATGGCACATGTCCTGCTTCCTGAGCAGGAGTCAGGCAGGTTTGTAAGCCTTTGCCTTGGAGATGGAGCATGAAGACTGGTTTATCAGCCTTGCCTGCTTGTGCTCTGGAACAAAGCCTGTAAGGCTCTTGAGTGTGCACACACTGGTGTCCCTAGGATGATCTCTTACTTCAAAACAAGGTGGGTAGGAGGGAAAGATAGTGAAAGTCAGAAACTGTAACTTCAAAGACAGGGTGGGATGGGAGCCTATGCCAGTTTATGAGAGGAAAAACAGGGACATTTTTGATTAGCAAGAAGGTAAAACACATGGTCAGACTGAATGGCAATGTCCTTTCATAGCTCTCCTAATCAAAGAAAGGACAGTTGTGCGGGACACTGGCAATCCCAGTGGAAACTATTATGTTTTGGGAAAAAAAAAAAATCCATTAATTTTAATCAACTAAGAAACAGGTCCTTCTGCCTTGGAGAAGCCCTGATAGAGCAACACTAGTTTGATCCTTTATGTGAGACACCAGTGTTACCACCTCTGCAGAGGAGAGGACTCTGGTGTCAAACTCAGGTTAAAAAGGGGAAGTAGGGGGAGGAAGGAAAGAGATGGCCTCATCCTGCCTCCACACAAGCTAAGGTTGCTCTAAAAAAATCCCAGTAGCAGAGTGGTTGTCCTAGTTTCCCAGGCTGAAGGGAGGTGACCAGCAGATGTCAGCTGGACCCTGTACCATTCAACATTCGAGTGCTTAGGGACATATAAGCACCTGAATTTCTAAGCACATCTAACTTTCCCCACCAGTGATGTTCCCCAGGGATCAGTGTTGTGGCCAGTCCAGTTTAACATCTTCATCAATGATGTGGACAAGGGGATCGAGGGCACCCTCAGTCA
>NW_010287323.1:0-5224 GCF_000700745.2 Antrostomus carolinensis
ATTGAGGACCCCTACTGTAGAGCATCCCATTGTGAATAGTGTCACAATTTCAGTCATTCTTCAGGTCACTGAGGATAAGAAAGGGAAACCCACTCTGAAACAGGCTGAAGGCTGTTCTTTTCACCTCTCAAAAAAGCATCCCTGTTACTACAAGGTCTCTTCCTTCTCATTGCTATTCCCACTTTGACTGTCACTCTGCAGAGAGGGGCTGTTACAGAAAGAACTGGATTCCTCTCTTGCTTCTCTCAGAGAGGTGCTGGCCCTTTGGTAGTGATGAAATGAAGATCTTCTCTGGGACAGGGTTTGGGAAACAATCCTAAAGTGCAGGGTAACCTGGGAAAGACCACTGCACTACCTTACAGAGGCTGTGGGCTAGGCGGAGCAGCACCTGGGGAAGCACTGGAGGAATTCCAAAACAGTTCAAATATTTCTGGAGGTGTTTGGGGTTAAAGTCTGAGGCACTGGAACTGCATATATTGCATAAAAAGTTTTAAGTAAGTAGCTTCACAGGATGGGTAAGAAGAAGTAGTTAACATCAATCCTGGACAGCTGCTACCACCATTTGTGTGTGACAGGGGAGAGAAGATTGATGGCATTTGTAGGACAAACTCACAGAACTCACAGTCCTCCCTGGGTGCTTTGTTAGCAGAGTGAGTGGTGCACTATTTTCTTTTAAACCTAAAAGCTACACATTCTAGTTATACACAAAATCTTTTGCAAAGCTAAGGACTGAAAGTTAAAAGCCAAGAAGTTTTCTAGTCCATTGGTGGAAGTCTTCAGAAAGAAAATTGTGAATCTGCAGGGAATAGCCTAGTTGCTATGCACGCAGCTCTGACACTTGTCTTTAGGTGTCAGAGAATACGCCCAGGTCCCTCCTGCCCCCTCTTCCCCTCAACTCTGCCGCCGCTACATTTTTTTTTTGGTTTTTTTTTTTTTTTTTTTAACTTTCAAAAAGAACCGCAGCTGGGACAATAGTGTCACCTAATGGTAAGCGAAACCACTGCTCCTGCGTGCCGCTGGCTCTTGCGTGTTCTGTGAGAATACGGCTTCTCACCTTTACATTAAAGGAGACAATGTGGTGAAGCAGTCTCTGTAACAGATTCAGAGCTGACAGCATTTCTTTCAATTTCTGTGTTATTTATGCAGTAGAAATTTTCTGAGGTTTGCTTACTGAATAATGAGTGGCTTTGGTGATACAGCTTTTGTTTCTGTTAGTAACATTAATTTAACACAGTTTTAAAATCGAGGCTGATACTGAGACATATTTTGTTCTGCATTTGCTGTTGGTTAAGAATATATAAAAGCCTACTATGGATATCAGTATCACCTGCTTACCTTAAAACCTTCACTTAAAATCTGTGGATCTCTTTATATGTCTAACATGTGTGTGTAGATCAAGGGTCATCAAATGGGTGATCGTGCAGAAGAAAACTTCAAGAAAAGGAATTCTGCCCAGGAAACATCTGCAGAAGGAAATGTCTCTTTTACTAAGGACTGCTTGATAACACAAAAAAAAATGGTATGACTTCTCCAGTATCTGTTTATTATCAAGTTACTTACAGTTGCCTTCAATTTATTCCATTAAAAAACCAAACCAAAACAAAACCAAAACCAAGCTAAAGTCAAGAGGGAAATACCAGTAATAACAACAGTGAAATGAGTCAAGTTTGCAGTGCCATAATTTAGAGGGCTAAGAGCACTTCTGAACTCAAGTGAAATAGGAAGTAGTACTCTTAGAGGGAGAACTAACTCAATTGGCTTATTATTTGTTTCCAACTTGAAATTGCATAATTTATGGTCATTGACTATGATGATACAGAAGCATATTTTCTGCACTGAAAAATCTATGCCAGACCCAAAAGCAGAAATGTCTGAATAATGTAGGTAAATGAGATTGATCTATAAGCTTTCAGGAGGATGCAACTGAACATGCACAGCATCAGCCACCTTGTAAATAAGTCCACTCAAGTGCATGGATATTTCTCAATCTCTGTGTCAGCCCATTGGACTGAACTGCCATTGCTATCCCCACGAGAAGCAATGAAGACACTCACTTGTTTGTGAAAATCACTGTGGACTCTGAAAGGAATGACACCTGCCAGGGAAGCTGAGGGGTGGCAAGTCATCTCCGTTTACCTAAGAGGAGAAAAAATAAATTTGTATGTGGTTTGTGCATTTGCATAATGAATAACAAGTGTATGTTCAATGTATGTCCACAGTCACTGTCCAAAAAGAAAGTGTTTGACACAATGCCTGGTTTTGTTTGCATCAACTTTAGATGTGGCTGTCAACATACATGAGCTATGCAGAATGACAGTACCCAGAGCCCATATTTTAGCCTCCAAAACTATTCAGCAGTTTTAGCTAATTGCAAACATGAATTCCATTAAACAGGTAAGAAAATGCTCCCTCCTGTTTCTCAAAAACTGTGCTCAGTTTAGTTTCTTTATTTTGTGCTTTTATTCATACTCCTCACTTGTGCAATTGCTTCCTTCCTGCACTAGTTGCTCCTCAAGACATTTATCTTGCCCACACGTTTGGACAAAGGTGGGTTCTAGGCATCTGAGGGAACAGTAAAGATGAAAGTGAATCCAGTTGAGATACTTGTAATCACAGTACTTGTTTTCACATTATGGATAAAGTTGAAAAAAAAAAAAACGTTATTCTGCCTCCCAAAGGACAACTTTGAAAGTCGATGCCACTGTACCAGAATCATGTATTCATGGATGCAGAGTCATGGTTGTTCCCTCTCCTGTCAGGGTGCACAGTCAGTCACAGGAATGACTAATAAAGGAATACTTAATTAACAGTTAGACAAGCAAACATTTTAAACAATGTGATCTTAATTTGAGTTTTGCTTCATTTTCCTACCTGTATTGTTTTGTTATCAAGAATATTAATGTCATTTGAAAGTCAGTGAGGACATTTGGCAGCTAATAATTTGTTGTAATTGTACTAATTATAAAATCTCTGTTGTTTATTTGTAGCAACAACTCGAGAAACAATTAAAATGCTTAGCTTTTCAAAATCCAGGACCTCAGGTAGCTGATTTCAATCCTGAAACCAGAGAGCAGAAAAAGAAAGCACGCATGTCGCAGATGAAACAAGATTTTTTTCATAAGCCCAAGTAAGATGTGCTAATTAATTTACTTTAAAAAATGGCTGGTATGCTGTTTACCAAATATAAATTAAATTAATAAAAACATTAATATTTTGGAGAGAGATTTCTTACTACATATGAAAGCTATGCTGGGAGAACAAGCTTTTTCTGTGAGACTTAAGAGAATTTTGATTTACTTCTTTAGCACACTTTCATTTTTAATAATAGTGGCTGTTGCAATTAGGATATAATGCTGGTATTTCATTATGCTGTGAGGTTGTTAAAGAGGAAATACTTGCTCCTGGACAGATGTTTTCCACATTTATTTGATCTAGTATTAGAACATGTTGAAGCATTATCTGAGAATCGCTTTTTATTCCCTTTACAGAACTACGAAGAAATACGACAAACATGGCAGGCTGCTTTGTAATAACATTGATTTGTGTGATTGCCTGGAAAAGAACTGTCTGGGTTGTTTCTATCCTTGCCCCAAATGCAATTCAAACAAATGTGGACCAGAATGCCGTTGCAATAGGAAATGGGTTTATGATACAATTGAGACTGAAGATGGGAATGTGATCAGCGTGTTTCCATTTTTTGTCCCTGACTGATTTTATTCTGATAGCTTTTGCACCTCAGCAAAGTTCTTTCTTCACATCTTATTAAAGTAAATCTTGGCTTTATGAATCATGTCTAGTGAAGTACCTGGCAGTGGTGCTTGTGCTTCTTTATTGCTGCTTACTTAGCAGACTTCAGCTTTCCCCATTAAGTAAAAGCATGTATTTCATTCTTCTTCATCCTTGTGAGCTTTATTGAGACACCTAGCCAGTCCTCTCTAATAAAACTGAAGGTGTCTGGACTGCTGTGGGAAGACAGTTTTCTTACCCTGGGAAGTTGAGCCACATTACTTGTAATGAGTTTTTTTCTTGCTGATTCCTCTGCTTGTTCATTTACTCAGATCTGTGACACAGCTCTTTCTTTTGTGAATGCTTGTCCAAGTGTCTTTTCCCTCTGATGCATTCATGTATAGATGAGAAAAGAGTAATTTGAGATAACACTGTTCTTTGAAACTAGGTCACCACTTTCCATGTCCCTCTCTATATAAAGCAGAGGAGAGTGGAAATGACTCTGAATTATTTGTTGCTGCCCAGGCTACAAGACTGAAACCAACAAGTTCAGTCAGTATTTTTTTTTTTTTTTTTTTTTTTTTACAGCATATGGTGCACTCAACCTTCATCAGTTCATTAATTATATAGCTAGAGGTAAACAGAATGGTCATTTTTGCCTCTGGACAGAAAAGTCTCTTTAGTTCCAGGAATTTCTGCTTCATGACAGATGTCAAATACCATAACTTATGCCCAGTCTTCTGATGAGGTAGGTGTTCTCATTCATGATGGGCACTCTCACCTTTTTTAAGAGTGAGGGTCCCTCTGGATCTTAAAGTGAGGGAAGGCTGCAGATTGCTGCAGGCAATCTTCAGAAGGGTGCTGCAAGTGGGGGAATCATTCCCTGGGCCCAGTGCTTTTTGAGGGAACCTTCCCAGCTTTGAATATGGCAAAGAACCTTTCTCTGCTACGGGAGGCCATTCTCTGTGGACAAAGACCTTCTCCTCCCAGTAGAGAAACTTCCTGGAACAGATCCCAGGAATCACAATCTCCTTCTGACTTGATACCTTGGAAAGATTTTTTGCTCCTCACGACTAATGACACCATAGCACTTAAGCTTGTAGCATAAAAACACCCAGTACCAAAAAAATTCATAGTCATATTTGCTGTGGTGGTGAAAACACTCTGACGTGGTTTAACCAGGAAAGGTCTCTGCGTGCCCCACCCCCCACCCTCCGGTGGTACAGGGAGGAGAAAATATAAACGAACGGGGCTCAGGGGTTGAGACTCCAGCAGTTTACTGGAATAGTAAGGGAGAAACAACACCAAACAACAACAACAGCAACAGTGTTAGTGAAAGAATACACAGCGTAACAAGTCGTACACGGAACCAAACAGCTCACCACCCGACCAGCACATGAACTATTGTACCCAGCAGCCCCCTCTTCCCGGAACTTCCCTGTTTAAATACTGAGCTGATGCCAAGTGGTATGGAATCCCGTCAGGTGGTATGGAACAC
>NW_010287324.1:0-534 GCF_000700745.2 Antrostomus carolinensis
TGTGGCCACGTGTGGGAAACCGGGCAGCGTGTGTGACACGGGGACAGGGGGAGGAGGGAGGGATGTCCGGCCACCGTGCTGCCACCGTCACCGCTGACTCGGGCCCAAACAGCAGCGTCAGGCGTGGGTGGCCCCACGAGGTGTCCCCCCTCATGCCTTGATGCCACCAGCTTGCGGTGACAGAGGGATCATTGATGACGATGACGAGGGAGAAGCGGGATGGACTTGACAGATGTTCCGGAGATCACTGAACCTTGGGGAGGACACGAGAAACACTGGTGCTGGGATGGAAGAGAGGTGGCACCGGCTGGGGACAGCTGGGGACATCTTGGAGCAGGTCAAGGAGGCCACATGCTGGATTTGGCTGCCAAGGGTTTGGATTTAGGGCTAAATCCTGGGAATTGCAGAAGCGGGAAGCACGGTGTTGCTCCTCATCTCTCATTTTGGCAGCACGGCACCATCACCTCATCCCGTGTCACCGGTACTGGTGTTGGGACCAGGGTCCAGCACAGGGGTGAGGGTCACATTGTCACA
>NW_010287325.1:0-1212 GCF_000700745.2 Antrostomus carolinensis
TGGTTTAGCGGGGTCTCAAGTAGTAAGTGGGGACACGAGTTGCCCGCGTCAGTGTGTTCAGCTCACTGTAGAAATCGGGTCATATTCAGAGCGTGTGCTCTAATCAAATGCCTTGCTGCTGTCTGGGGGGTTTCTTTTGCCGTTCCTGTGTTGCTGAGCGCTATGAGAGTCGGTGAAACCGAGGCGTCGTGTGGAACAGCGCCGGCAGCCCGGCTGGGCTGAGGAAGAACTGGTGCCGTTCGGCTCCCTCGCTCGGCCCGTGCTGAGGGGGCCGGGGAGGGTTCACCAGGTCTGCAGGCTGTGAGTTCTCAAGTTGCTTTCACTTTTACAGCAGGGTATCAGGATCTCTGTGGCTGAGCCTGAGCACACACAGGGAGGCACCCGTGGCCTGCCAGAGGTCACAGGGAGTGTTTGCTTACTGCCCTGCTTCCCCCTCGCCCGCTGTAAGGACAGGACAGGTCACTCCTCTTGGAAGCTGCAGTTTTCTTCTTGTAGGATTCCTCTGTGTGGGGGAAGTTTGCTTCACTGTAGGCTTGGTACAGTGCACTGCTATGAACTGCTGTCATCGTTCTATTTTAGTGTGCAGTAATAGTGACATGGTGTGACAAGACTTCCTCTATTTTTGAGAAGTAGTGACGTGCTCTCTAAGGATCCTCTTAGCATGCTGAAGAGCAGTGTCATAAAATAACTTCTGTACAGTAACTTCTGCTCTGACCTAGTGATGGCAGGAAGACCACACTTGGAGCTAACATAGAGGACTGTGCTTCTGTTCATGCCTTCCTTCGTGTGCTCATTTTTCTATTTAAGCAAGCCTGGAGCTAAATAGCTCCTAAGGCTTTAAGCATATAGAGATTTTACAAGACTGAGGCATGGGGACAAATGGGATTTTCCCAGGTGATTCAGATACAGAGATTCATGTAATTATCAGTTAAAATAGCTTTGGAAACAAAGTTCACAGCTTTGGAGCTTCTGTCTTTGAGATCCACATCTTTTAATCTCAGAAATATCTGAAGTCCTTAGGCTGCTAGACATTTGGTGCTGGACCTGTGCCGAGCCCTTGCCATTCACAAGGAGTAAAGAGGATAGATAAAATAAAGGGATAATCCTTTGCAGTGGGAATCAGTCCTAATGAAGCTTTTCCACTTTGCATAAAGTGGAAAATGAAGCTTTTCCATTTTGCATAAAGAGAAGGACTTGGGAGTGGTGGTGGAT
>NW_010287326.1:0-419 GCF_000700745.2 Antrostomus carolinensis
GCACACACACCCTGCTGGCTCCAGCCCCATGCCTTCTCACATGTCTTCTCACGCCCAGCCAAGGTTCAGGAAAGCTTGGTCATGTACGGTGTCCAGCCTGCACCCCTGCCTCCTGAGACAGAGCCATCAGAAGTGGCAGCACTACACTAATGAGAGGATGTCATCTCAGTAGGCTGCATCTAAATCTACTCTTCAAGACTAGAAGACATCCAAAATCCTCCTCTTTGAGTACCACGGTGTGGTGGTTGCACTTGGCCAGCAGCCAAACCCAGCCACTCGCTCACTCCCCTCCAGGGGAGAGAACTGAGGGACAAGGGTAAGGAGAGTCATAAGCTGAGAGAAGAACAATTTAATTATTGAAATAAAAGAAATAATAATGATACTAAAGAATAATTATAATAATAAAATATGCAAATGAG
>NW_010287327.1:0-8626 GCF_000700745.2 Antrostomus carolinensis
ATTATCCCCGATATCGGATCGGGACACATTCGGACAAGACTTTTCTTGGTACCACAAGGGGCAAGGACTAAAGGTTTGTTTGTGCTTGGGATTCAGCTGTCAGTCCACAGAGATATTTAACAGTGATGATGCAAATGTGAACGACAGATAAAAGTAAAACTGTGCTGATCATAGCTTCTCTCATCCTAGGAACTGGTACGTTACAGACTTGGCTTTCCTGCTGTGCATTTGAAAGCATCAGACACTGGTTATCAGTGGCTGAATTTGGGCTAATTCTAAAATGGGCAAGGTTGTAATGTGTGTAGATAGAGAATACCAGAGATATTCCAGCAGTGATTTCCACCTACAGGTCAGAATTTAATGTCTTTAATGGGAGCTTAGGCTTTTCTGTGCAAAGCACAGCAAAACTAAGGGATTGTTTGGGGTTTGGGGGTTTTTTTTCCAAATCTCAAAGAAACATATTATTTTTGTGAGTATCGTTTTTAATCTAAGAATTTTATTTTGTCCAAAAATCACATTAGCCATCTACATCCTTTTTTGTCTCTTGTACAAGCTCTTCAGTGGGTGTTAAGAGTGCAAATGAAACCTGAGTTCAATTACAGTCACTGGAGAAAGTCCTGTTGACTTCACTAGAGTCATGATTTCACTCACTTGACATAGAATCTCATCAATCTGGTGCAGAGTTAATGGAAAAAAAAATGTACTCAAGACTGTTTAACACCCTGTTGCTATAAAAATAAACCTACGTCTCACAGTTTAAAATTATAATACAATATTTTTGTTGGTCTCTTAAAGAAAGATGTTCTGGCTCCTATCGTCTCTTTTCCTTTTCTCTTTGGCAAATATTTTTTTTCCTCCTTTCTTTCACAGAGGACATAGAACAATGGATTTTCCTTCATTGGCTTTGTTTTTTTTTGTCATAAACATCACTGATAACGCTAGTGTTGTCAGCACAGTTCTGGGAAGTATGACTTAATTAGTGAAACTGCTGGCTGGATAACTACCTTTGCAGCAGCCAAATAAACATACAGGAAGATGAGAATGATCGGTGGGCTAATACTTATTTTTAAAGCATTCTCAATAGAATAGTTGCTTCAAATGTGGAAGAGAATACTCCCAACAAACCAACACAAAACATTTTCAAGGTAGAAAATGTTTATTGTGCCTCTTAATTACTGAACAAGCAGTTCTGATTTTGTTATTTTTGTTGATCATATCAAATAGAGAAGAGGAGGACACTGAAATAGTGACTTTACCTCTGAGCATTTTAGGGGCAGCAGCATTTATAGGTCTCTCAATGCCTTATTTTTGCATTGCATGTTCAGAGCATCTTGACCCCTGTGTCTGGCAGATAGGGCTGGCATTCAGGCATTAGCTCTCAATATATATTGATTTCTTATGTGTTTTTTTCCAGTTGTCCAATCCAAAATGCACTCCATCTCTCTTTTTCTGAGGTCAATGATCTGTAATGCAAGAGGCCCAGATTCCCTTCCTGGCTGTGGCATAAAGCAAGTCATGTCTCTGACTATGGATCATCTTGTCTGTCTCATTTATTTCTCCCATCAGTGTTCTGCTCTGAGTAAATAAAGTGTAAAATAAGCTTGTCTTACTTGAGTAGCATTTCATAAATCATACTTGGATGTGTTAGGTAGAAAAAATATGTTATTCATTTCATATAGAAAATTGCACCTGTAAGTGGAAATGAAGGGGTTTTTCAAAAAACAAGAAGCACTTTAACTGTTTAATTTTGGCAATACCTTTGTCTTACAAGCAAGTGTTCTTGACAGAACAGATGAATAACCCACGGATGGATGAGTGCAAGCCATTCATTTGTGTGTGAAGTCAAAGTCATTCAGAATCCAAATGACATCAAAAGTCCGAGTGATGATCAGAAGTATAGTTGACAGTATACAATAGGGAGCCAAAGTAATATGGCAAATGGTTGAACAAATTGAGTGACTAGGTCCTTTCATCTGCAGCTTCTGTGATTTATATTTGAGCCCTTCTGTTGGCTGAAGATGGCCAAAAGCAATGGGCAATTGTGCATTAAGTGTGTGCTCGAGGAAGTATCAGTATCAGATTAAGATGAATGGATGTAAATTCCCCAGTTGACTGGTGAGGCATTTTTTTTCAGTTATTTGAATATTCACAAGGTGCTCTGTTTCAGTGTCCCTTGTAGAAAAAAGGAGAATTTTGGATAGCCTATCTAAAGTGTAAGTTACTCTTCTCTTTGGCACTGTGCATTTCTTTAAAGGTAATCTCAGGGGTCCTCAAACTACGGCCCGTGGGCCAGATACGGCCCCCCAGGGTCCTCAGTCCGGCCCACCGGTATTTACAGAACTCCCCGTCCCCCCCGCTGGGGGTTGTGAGGGGAAACCAAGGGCTGGAACCAGCGCCTCGTCCTCGACCTGCCCCCTGCGGCGGGTGAGAGGCGCCGGCACCTCCTCTGCTGGGCAGAAAAACCAGCAGTTGCATTCCCAAACAAAACATGGATGGGTGTACTAGAAATGTTGCAAAAGGAGTTTCCAATTAGATTTGAAGAGCTTCGGCTCCATGGACAGGACCTACAGCTTTTCCGGAACCCATTTTCTGTTGACATTGAAACTGTTGATCCGATTTACCAAATGGAATTGGCTGAACTACAGACTTGTGACTCGCTGAAAGATGCATTCAAATCAAGCAGCCTTACTAATTTCTATGCATCTCTCCCCTCAGAGACATATCATAATCTCAGGAACCATGCACTCAAAATTGCAACCATCTTTGTCAGCACCTGTGTCTGTGAGCAGATGTTTTCCCGAATGAAACATCTGAAATCTCCAATCAGACCCAGACTGACTGATGAACACTGGCATCACTTGCTACGACCAGCAGTGACAAATATGGAACCTAACACTGACCATCTCATTAGCCAAAAGCAGGCCCATTGTTCACATTGAAATATTATTTGTTTTTGTTGATTGCAATTGTTCTTCATTTTAAATATTGCATTCTTTTTCCTGTTTTTTTGTGCACTACTACAAATAAAATATGTGCAGTGTGCATAGGAATTCGTTCATTTTTTTCCAAACTATAGTCCGGCCCCTGACAGTGTCTGAGGGACAGTGAACCGGCCCCCTGTTTAAAAAGTTTGAGGACCCCTGGTAATCTGCCTTTTATGAACGTATGCTAACTACACATAGTCCTATCCAGTTCTCTGGTTTTACAGAGAAATTCTTACATAGCATTTTGTTAAGCAGCTAGGTACTGCACTGTTGCCACTCGGTACTACTACAAATACTTGGCTTACCATCTTTCGGTTTAAGTGCATGTCACCCCATGTACTATGATGTAACAGAAAAACAATATGTGTTTGTGTGCATGTATATATATACACACAAATATCTGACTAATAAGTGTCTTTGTTTGCCAAGTATGTGAAAGAGGATTTAATTTCTGATATCAAATAGCCAACTATAGTTTGCTAGTGATCGTTTTAGAAGAAAGAATGAGGTAACTTCCTAAGAAAACTGGCGTGCTTCCTAATCAGAAGTTGCTGCCTTAAGGATGCAAAAAGGTATATATTAATGTAAAGAATATTTGAAAAGAAATGTCTTCAGAACTAGCACACCTCTTTCCTCCAGTGCTCCTGCTGTAGGTCATTTCGCTATGGTTATTCAGGGGGTTATAAATTTTGGGAAAGGACTGTCCTCCTCTGTTCTACAGAGTAACGCAAGTTCCAGGTGCTTAACAAGTAACGCATATCCTTGCTGAGGCACTTAAGTGTCGTGGCCAGCAATCTTTATCTAATGTTAGCGATCTCTGAGGAAACACAATGGCTCCTCGTGGGTTTTGACTGGTACGTAGGCAACAGAAAAATCAGCCAATGCACAGAACTGATGACCTAGCGGCTAGTCTCATTAAGTCAAATTGTACCCTGATTTACTTACTCTGAAACCTTAATGGTCTCAGTGAGGTTAGAATTCACCGTGTGTACCATCAGCCTAACTATGAAAGCAGAAAATTTGCGCTACCATCAAGCAGATGCAGTTCTTCATAATGAACTGTCTAATGGAGGGGAAAAAAAAAAAAAAGGAAGCAATGCAAAGCTTGTCTCTGCTGGCACTGGGTACAGGAAATGATACAGAAGTCTTCCTTAAATAACAGTAGGCCTATGTCTCACAAAAGCTGGAGAAAGACCAATTGCACAGGACAGCTTGTGTTTTGACCTAAATCGAGAACACATGCCAAGTCCTCATTTTGTAGCAGAAGTATGAAGAATAAAGTCACTCTGTACATACGGAAATGAAGGAAATACTGTAAACTGGTAAGTGCTGTAGGGCTGGACTTCTGATTCATCACAGGCAAAAGCTCTAGAAATTACAGGGGTTTTTTTCCTGCAAAATACTTTTTCTACAAATGAGGACAAAAATTGTGACCATTAACCTATTATTTGTGATTCGATGATGCTTTTCAGGTTGGCCACATGTCTTTTTCTTTGTGGGTTGTATTTTATTGACACAATCAACTGAAATGGCTCTTCTGGAGCCGTTACAATTTGTTGTGTTAGTGCAGCTGAAAACACTTCAACGTACCATGTGTCACGCTTTTTCAAGTTAACAGTTGATGTTTCCAAATCAGGATTAGGAACAGTGCTGATGCAGTGCAATGCAGCAATCGCTTGTGCAACATAAGCATTGATGGAAAGGGACAAACTCTGCTGAAGTAAAGAAGCACTACCGATTGTTGTTTGTCAGGTGTCCCAGCAGTTTATTTAGCCTGAGGCATCAAGTGGTCCATCCCTTCTGTACCTGAGATTACTTACAAATACCAAATGAAGAATAGCATTCTCATATAAACGCTCACAAACTGTTTCAACAAGGCAACAATCTTCAGAAATTATATTAGACTCTTACTCAGCAATAGGAAAACACAGATTAAGTGATGTACCAAAGGAGATGCAAGAAGTGCATGGCAAAGTCAGACGGGTAGAGCCAGCTGCGTGGCTACAAGAACACGATACAACCAGGAGTCCACCTCACCAGGTAGTGTGAAGATTTCTGTAGCCCATTTAGTCCCTCTCTCTGCCCAGTACATCCACACCAGGACAGTAATGAAGCTAAAACAAGTTCCTCTTTAGGATTTTTTTCTCTGATTTGTATATGTGGTAGGCTTATGTGTGAACAACTCTGTGATTTTTACATTCACGCTGAAATAGATAATGGATAAATGGATAGTGAACCTGTGCATGAATGAAAGTGATACCTTGTTGATGACAGAAAACAGTAGTATGAAAAAATTGTGATTTTCAATTACTATCAGATACTGTCAGATTTTGAGAACTGCTGAATGGAAATAAAGGTATTGCTATTGAAGAATCCATATCTGTTACTTCCAAAATCACTGAAGAGGAGGATATACTGAATTCTTCTCTGGCTGGGAAAAATTGAGAAATGGGCACTGGAAAGCTATGAAATTCTTTAAAACATCAAACAATTCTTCAAGCCTGGCTTCCTAATGTTAATCATCCTGAATTCATATGTAGACATCTAAATAAGATTTTTCCGAAGGAAAATATTCCACACATTGGAATAACACTGAGGCAGAGGAAGTTCTAAGCACTCAGATTCTCAAGAACAGCATTTCTCAAGTGGTGAAGCAAACATCAGCAATAGACCCACATGAAATCCGGTACAGTAAAAGCCAGAGGGATTGCTCTGAGAGTCAGTACTCTGAGCTTCCAGATGCAGAAGCAGCGAGAAATTGTGCTGCAAGGCAGATGATGTACCGTACCTCCTGACACTGTCTGTAGACCTGCGGATTCACCTCTTAGAGAAGAGAAGGTGGCACAATACAGCAGGGGAGACGAGTGCTCTGAATCTGGGGGAGAAAGGGAGAGGCAGTGCTGACAGACGAGTTGTTCTCCAGGACTCTTGCTAGTCCCAGCTACCAGACCCACCACTTTGCTAAGCTGGGGCAGAAAGGTGACAGCCCTGATGATGAGGAGGCAGAGCTCTGGCAGAGGGATTTGGGGAGACAGCAGTGATGGGGTATATTAAAGGCAAGGAATCTCTCCTTTAGGGGTAAAGTGAGGTTGATCTTTTACTGATCTTTTCCCAGGTTAATCTTGCTTATGAATTAAATAGTCATTTAAATGGCTAAAGGTATCTGATTTAGGAAAGCACAATAATGTTTTGGCTATTAAAAGCAGATTTTAAGCAGCATCTAAGTAACACAAGGTCATGCAGATACCCAAATGATCCTCTATTAATTTAGAGTATTACATGAATTTAAAGGATAAGATCAATTTCAACAAAAGATTGACTTAACCACTGAACTGCTTATTTTTAAAAAGTGCATAAACAAAGCTTTCACCAGGAATGCTAGGATTTGATCCTAGACTTCTCTTTGGCCTTGAACCACTTTGACTTAATTGGTTTGGAGCCAAAGGTAGTGCATAATATAACATCACAATTTATATTTAGGAAAACTCATTAGAATTGAAAAAGTTATGTAACTCCTCAGAGAAAGCAGAAGAAATATAGGACAAATTATACTCAAACACTGTAGTAAAATTATTTTAACAGCAGGGTAGCTTTAAAAAAACCTGTTAGGACAAAATCTTACATAGCATGGGGGAAAAAAGCTTTTACATCTTACCGTAATTAGAAACTCATCAGTTTAATGGGGCAATTTTTCAAAAGCTGCCATTTAAGTTTTTGTACATGGCATTGATCTTGCTGTATTTCAGTTTGCAAATAGAACTTGTGCAGAGAGAGGAAAAAAAAAAAACAATCTGACATTTTCTAATGTACATGTAAATTCAAAGCTCTGTATCTTTGTGTCTGTGCCTTTTCATTCAATTTGTACTTGTGATAGAATTCCAAGAAGATTACACTTTCACTTCAGTATCCACTCTCTGAAATTGTCAAAAGCAGCAAGTGATTTTGAAGTACCTCAGTCTTTAGCAGGGAAGCTGAAAGGCTTCAAGAAAGCAAAGGGAAGGGAGCCAGTTAGTCAAGATCCATTCTTAATTTCAGCACTAAAAATCTGAGGCATAGGAAATTAATAATCACGTTTGATAATTTAGGTCAGCACTTTAAAATGTTTAATATTTAAATATATGATGAGAAGAAATGCTGAAGTGAATGGAAAGGGATACAGCATAACAGGAAAAGTTTTCCAAAACAGCCGAATTACAGAGGAGCCTAAATCTGTAGGAATTTCCTTTATTGACTATGGCAGTTTTCATACATGTGGTTTTGTGGCTCCCAGCTATGTCTCTTATTTACAAAGATATCTAAATGTTGAAAGACAAAGAGAGGGGGATGTACAAAACATCTGCTCATTCCAGATGACTAACAAGTGAAAAATAAGAGGAAGTAATGAATTATTAGAATTAGGTGCCTAGACCTACAATAATCACCTAGTCCAACTGCCTGACCACTTCAGGGCTGAGTAAAAGCTAAAGCATGTAATTAAGGGCATTGTCCAAATACCTCTTAAACATTGACAGGCTTGGGGCACCAACTACGTCTCTAGGAAGCCTGTTCCAGTGCTTGACCACCCTCTCAGTACAGAAATGCTTCCTAATGTCCAGTCTAAACTTCCCCTGGCACAGGTGTGAACCATTCCCACGCAAAATGGAATAACCCAATGAACGAAGTAAAACTGTGTAACTAATTATCTAATATCAGAAGTGTACTCTTGACTTAAAAATGTATTGCTATTAACATATGATATTATTAGTTTTATATCCTGGATGGAAAGGGTTTTACCTGTGCAAGTCTTGCCTGTTACTAAGAACTGTAAAAGCAAAACCTCATTCACAGCTTACTGCATATTACACTCATTTGTAAGATTAGAGCTTTATCGTGGCTTTAAAACGGCAGAGTTTTTCCTATCCTGGTAACCCATTTTGCATCACTTTAAACTGACAATCCATGCAAGAGGAGATACTTTGAAAAGCAATGACAAAAAGATGTAGCAAGTAATATCAGTAGTAACTTCAAAGAAATAGTATTAACCCTGCAGGATCTGGTTGCCACAGGAATATTTCCTGCTCTACTCACTGAAGAAATGAAAACCAAGACCAGCTATATCCAGACAGCACAGATGTTGACTCACACAGAATTACTGGTACTTCACAGCAAGACATCTAAGAACTTGAAAAAACCTACTTGTATTCTGTAAAATACGCAGCATTGTCACCACTATATTTGAACTACTTATTTTATGTTAATTTAGGAAACTGCAACTGAAAACATTAAGCACCCTGGATGCTAAGAAATCTAAACCCAGTACTTACAAATGTTAAATCAGTCAAATCTTTAAATGTGGTGCACATTTGAAGAAGAATTAGTCAAATTGAAAACACAATGAAAAATAGAAAATAAAAATGACAGGCCAGGAACAATTACACAAAGATAGGATTCCCACGGAGTGTTAAAGTACAGCAGGGGGAAATCTGCCAAACACATCCAGGACTCTCCATAAATCAGATTCTTGAATCAGTGTCTTCAATCAGAACTGGCAGTAAAGACATCCAGTTGCCTTCCAGTGGGAACAGAAGGGGAGCAGGAGCTCCTTGAATGCTCGGCTAAGGGCAGACTGTGGAAGGCAAATGTTCATAGAATCATAGAATCAT
>NW_010287328.1:0-31247 GCF_000700745.2 Antrostomus carolinensis
CGCTCCGTCGGCCGAAAGCACGGATCCCTGAGGAGGTGGGTCAGAGACAGCCCGTCACCTCCCACGATAAGTTTAGGGAACATCAGTGCCCTCAGCGCCCGGTCCCGGCGGTGACACGTCGCGGTGCAGAGACAAAAGCCACCCAATTCCACCTGACATTTCCCTTAACGTTAAACAGCTTTCTGAAAGTTGCTTCTTGAACTATCAGAACACACCTCTGCGGCTACACACGGATAAATACTATGAATTGCGTATAATTGCATTGATTCTCCGTCTCAGTGTTAGGCAAGTGCCCTCCTGCAGGCGTGGCAGAAAGGAAACAAACACACAGAGCCGTGGTCAGACCTCGACACGCAAAGCCTCGGTGTGGTCGGCGCTTACAGAGGCACAGGTGCACGGGCGTCTGTCCTCACACCGTAGGAAAAGGTCTGTAAGTCTGCTTTTCAGTAAGAGAATTTTCAAAGATGCTCTTAAAGATTCGTTTCCTTTAAAGAATAAAACTGGAAAAAGTTCAATATCTACCCATGACAACTATTTTCTTTCCCTTGCTGGATATAGTACTGGGGGGAAGGGAGTACAAAACGTCAGGTGAAAGACCATTTTAATCATTAAACCCTTGAAAAAGGAAGCTGTTTTAATAAAGATTTGTTTACCATAAGCTGCTAAATAGCTACTGCTGTTAGCTTTGAGCTATTAAAGAGGGCCAGATGTGAGACAAAGCAGCGTTTGTTATGCCGGGTGAGGAAGAATAGATATTTGTGCTGTGCTGCTTTCCATTGTTGCTCTACAAATGTGCAGTAATCCCCAGAAGGGATTTCTATCATCTTTGACTGCGAGAGGAGGAAAGCAAGCGTGCGTGTGCGCTGCCAACAGGCACAGCTTCAGCGAGGTGGGAGCGGGTTCTTGTAATTTATGGTGGCTTGAGCTGCAAAGGGCTGGCAGTTTTGTCGGGTTTAAGGAAGCTGTTTCCGCAGCCGTGTGCTTGGGAACGTTTTTATATACAGAGCCTATTATATGCAGGCATGAACAGCCAGGCAGATACACACAAAAGCAAACCCCACACATGCTTTGGAAAAAAAAGACAGCATGACAGCTTGCACAAGCAAGCCTGCTGGACTCCTCTGGGAGGAGGAGCAGCAGTGCGCAGAAGTTGTTCAATCATGAAGCACATCTGCAGCCTGATTACAAAAGCAAAGGTGGTAGGGCTAACTGGAAGCAAGCACACAGCACTGAGGTATGACCTATGCTTAAAGTTTAGACATAAGAAAAAAAAAACAAAAACAAAACAACCACCAACAAAAAACCCACTAAGAGTGGGATTGTAAAAATACCACAACCCCAGCTAAGGAGAGTGCTCCTTCGAGCCTGGACAAGTTGGTCACTGGCCAGCACTAACTGTAAAGCACATGAAGAGCCTCCTGCACTGGCAGCCCTCACCTCCAGCCCACTGGCTGAAATGACTGGTTTCCTCAGATGGAGAGCAGCATCTGCAGATCCCAGTTTCGGGTAATTGCCCTGCTCCATGCTTATATTACAAGGTTGGCTTCCCTGCATTCCACCCAGCTCCTAGTGTCATCAGCTCTGTCAGCTTGTTATCTTTAGGGAGAGCAAGGAGGGAAAAGGACACTGCAGTTCAGAACAGCAAGAGGTAATAACACAAAATTAAAGGCCACAAGTGCATAGAAGTGTGCACCTGGGGGCAGGGCTGACAGACCTGCTGTAGTGCTCTCAGAGGCTTTGCACACTCCAATATAGACAGATCTGCTAGAACAAACATTGACAGTTCCACAGCAGAATCCACTGATCCAGTGGCTTATTACATGTACTGTAGCTTGCAGGTAAGAAATGCTAATCCTCATCGGGACAGCTACAAGCAAATGAGCCATCCCTAAAAGCTTGCAGTGTTGCACTCAAATCACTTCACAACCAGTGTCCCTGATCGCTCATACAACAATGCTGTAAAAAACTCTCCCTGATAAACTGCAAATTCCTAAACCGAGACAGAATCTAGCATCTCTTCCCACCTTTTGAGCTCAGTGGGAGGACTGAATAGGAAATCAGGTGAGCATTAGAACTGAAAAGGATTTGCTTTCTGGCATATCATGCTCACTTACTTACCTAATGAAAGCTTGTTTCTGTGTGAAGATGTAAAGTATTTGTTGAAAATTCTTTGTGTTTGCCTACCAAATAGTGCGATACACCTGAAGTGTTGCTAACATCACCTGGCTTATACATTCTGGGGGCTGAGCCTACAGAGTTGCTACAAAGAATGTGTTTAAACTGCAAACTTTTTCCTGCTCTTGCTAGACAGTTACCAGGTACTAAAGAAAGCCAGCTGGTTCAGATATAGTCATCCAAGTTACTTGCTTAAAACCTGAAAGATGAAGACAGAACTACAGAAGACAACCCAATATAAGCATTTTCTAAAGGTCCAGAAGAAACAGTAAGAACCCAATTGATCTGTACAAAGACGGTCTCAGAAGCAGGAGAAGAGAAAAACAGAGGAGAGAGGCACTAGCAGCAAGTATTTTTAACAATTTAACAATAAACTATCAAAAAATGAAGATGCTATTTTGTATTTGCTATGCTCTGGTAACATGTCTCTTGAACCAGACAGCCTGCTATATAACAAACAGAGGTCAAAACCTCTTGGGCCAGCCCAAAGAAATGCTCCTAGCAAGAAACATCACAAGCCCACTGTGAATTAGAAATGAGAAGGGTTTGCATTCTGACACTGAATGCCCTCTTACTTATCTGACAAATCTAGGCATGTTTTGGAAGTTGAACTGT
Organism: Antrostomus carolinensis; assembly: GCF_000700745.2. Taxonomy (NCBI): domain Eukaryota; kingdom Metazoa; phylum Chordata; class Aves; order Caprimulgiformes; family Caprimulgidae; genus Antrostomus; species Antrostomus carolinensis. The sequence continues at coordinate 2,791 of NW_010287328.1, forward strand.
AGCATCTGAAGGAAATTGTCTACCTGTTTCTTCTTGTGATACCGTATCACCACAACTTATATTCCTCATTACTGGGTGGCAACAGAAAGAACATAACAATCCCCCGTCCCCAAACTATATTGCACCCAATAAAGGAAAGAGGACAGATTGGGACTCCTTTTTTTCTTTTTTTTTTCTTTTTTTTCTTTCAGTAAGTTCAGCATTGTGAAGAAGGCATATAGTCAAAGTAGATAGTAATTTATCTTTATGGTCTATAAACATAAGATTTATTCACCTTTTCTTTCATCCTATGAGAACTGAGAAACTGTTCCCAAGACCAATGATTTCTGGTAAGCCACCAGGGAATGTATCAGTCCTTTGGAGAAAATCACTCAGGGAGAGGGAAGGAGAGGAAGACGAAAAGCAGCATCAACTCAATCAACAATGTCTCTAGAGAACAGAGCAGCTGAATAGCTGCTTTGGGACACAGGCTCTAACAACTTTGATATCTGCCATTATCCTGGTCTGTTCTGATGAAATTTAAGTAGAGATTTACCCAACTTCCCAGAACAGAAGCACAATAAATTCCAGGACAACCAGCAAAAAACCTGTAAAGGCTCAATATAGCTAAAGCAAGAAGGTAGAAATGGGATGTCTGTGAATTTTTGTAGCCAGAGAAACAAGAGTAGCCGCTGGCAGCCACATTATATTTTCTGCACTGCTTTCAGTGGCTACCCAAACGTGGTTCCTGTCAAACTCTACACTTATTTTGAATTATGACAATTTAGTGCTAGGGGGTGCCATTTCTTTAAAATAATTTAAATATATTGGACATCTAGACACAACAGAATTACAGTTTTTGTAAGCTCTATAGTCTATTTTATTGTCTTCATTTTAAGACAACTGATCCATCCATCCATCCATATTAATCCTTCTGGACCTTTAGAATACACATCAAAAGCCAAGGTATTTGGTTTTATTGAATTGTCCTGCACACAAGCATCCAATATTTCAAGTCACCACCAAATCCTAAATTGTAAGAATCCTTGCTGACAGTCTGGGTAAAATGATCCAGGACTGGACAAGCGAAACAAATGACTGTGTATCTATCCCTCAAGGAAAACTTTTTTGTACATATTCAGTGAAGCATCGTGTCAACACAATATAGCGGGAGGCTTGAAATGTGGCTATGTTAGTCTCAACAGGTAATACTCAAGCACCTGAAACACAACCAAAATGACAGATCCACTGCTACTGAAACTTTATGAAGAAGCCCAGAAATACTTTTGACAACTTATAGTTGATTTTGAAAACAGTGTAATTTAAAAACTAGTTCCAACTGCAGCGCCTTCATTCCAAGGAAGTCAAAGATGCACACATCCTTTACTATTTGACTGTCTATACTGTAGTCATTGCTTTTCCTGTTTTCTAAGTGCCCATAACTCCAGTAAGGTGGAAGTTGTTCTATAAACCTAGATTACAAAACACTCCAGGAGCTTTACCCAGCAACATCTGCTGCCTTCAAAAAAGACCTTAATGAAACACCTGTGGTCATCTGCGCTGCCCCATTCTGATTTCTCACGAGCTTATCACTTTAGGTTATTTACAGATAACCTCTAGATCTAGAAACTGGTCTTTGAGCATTGCCAGTGTCCCAGATCTACTTAACAGGTAAACAGAGTTTTACACTTACCAAGAAATGTTTCATTTTACCAAAAATCTTTAACAGACAATTACTCAATTTCAAAGGTTTGATGAATTCCATGGTTAAAGATCTGTCACCTGCTCTCTTCACAAACCTCTTGAGACCATCAGGAACAGATTTCAGTAGCATTTCTTCTGCTAGCACAGATCTCTGTTAGCTGTACCTCCACTGGGTCTCTCACCCCCAGGTGACAGCATCAGCAAAACTGAAAAGGCATTTGGCAGAATACAACACAGATCGAGCAGGTGTTTCAAAATCCTCTCAAGTGTTGGAAAGCAGCAACTATACAAATGCTAAATTGGGCCTTAACAAAAGCTATCACAATGGAAGAGACTAGGAATCAATGTGGCATCCCCTGTTAAGAAGAGGGGGGCACAGTTCCCATTTTATCACCACTGCTGTTTTGACTGGAAGCAGTCGAACAGCAGCAAGCCTGACAGCTTATGAGTTGCAAGTGTCTTACAAACTAAAGCATGCAGACTTCTCATTTTTATTACAGATAATGTAAACAGAAACACTATTGCTAATGAATTATTTACAGTGCAGTCCATAAATTAAGACACCTAGATTGTCTAGTGTATTCCATACCACCATCATTATTACAAAGTATCTGCCCAGAAGCTTTTTCCCATAACCACAGGGCAGTCAGGCCTGTGAACACAGACCTGGGCTCTTCTCCTGACTAACCACCACCAAACACTTACTTCACACTTCTTCAGCTCCTTTGGCTTTCCAATTACATTGGGAGCTCCTCAGGGTAGATGTTATCTCCACCAAATACACATAAAGTGCCTAACACAAATCACAATTCAGACTGGGGCTATACATGCTAGTTTAATATAAACAATGAAAAGTGATATAATAAAATCTTGAATGTATGTATTACTGTAAGTTAAGGATAAAATATCTAATATTATCCCTCCTGCAATTTCAAGACAAAACTTCCAACACTCAGCCAGACTTCCAAATATAGAATTAAATTAACCTGATACACTTACACTGTATATCTAGATGACATCTGGATAAAAGCAGTTTAAGTCCAGATGGCATTTTATTTTCTTCTATTCATACCCTTCCTTTCTTACTTTTTTGTTTAAATGGTTATTATGACACAACGTAACAGACCTCAAAAAGCTACACACTTTTCTTCCTTGTTCCCAACGGCAACACTACAGACTCTGGAGGTCAGCTTTACAGCCTTCAAGTTTTTCTCAAGCCCTGCCTGATTAGACGTACTCTGGAGTGACTCTCCTTCTGATCAAACGCGACGTGCCAGCAACACGCACACAAAGCCGGCAGCGCAGTCGTGCAGCAAAGCCTTCAAGCAGGCAGGAGTAGGTGTAACGTCTTTTTTGACAAAAAGCATGGCTCCCCTGAAAAGGAAACAAGTATCCCCTTTGAAAAGGTACACGCATAAAAGTGGCTGTACTTTGAGCACAGACCGACATGCCATGTTTCCATTCTGACGAACTCAAGGAGAGATGCGTTGTGACAATTTCAGACCTTGCAGAGAATAAAACTGCTTCTATCCAACTTCTTGTCCTTTCCTCCTGATTTTTGTCATCCTTGAGTGGCTGCATTTTGGCATTTTTTTTCCCCTAACTGGGGTTCATTAACTTTGAAATTTGGAGGGATATATTTTGAAAGATGGCTCATTTTTTAAAAAGCCTAGTTGCCCACCATGCCACGCTACAGGATTAAAAAGGTTCCTGCCTGTTGCATGGCTGATCCAATCAGGGATACAAAGGAAAGGGCAGGCTGGCACAAAACAGGCCATGCTACAGGAGCAGCCCATTTCACTCCTGTCCCATCTGGGACAAGGGAACTGATTCAGACAGTTAGTACCAGATCTGAGAGGGTTTGTTTTGTTTTGTTTTTATAATTTTGCTTCTCTTGCCATAAATCAAGCCATGAAGGAGGAGTTATGTAGTAAACAGTAGCTCTTCCTTCCCAACAAAAAAACATTTCACTAACTTGCACTACTTCAAATTAAGGATTTCTTTGAGCCATCCCTGCCTACTTTAATAGGCCAAAAATTGAACCTGGCTCCACTGTCCTTTATAACACACTCAGACCAGCCGTGGATAAGGACATTTCTACTCTCTTACCTTTCTATGCTATCCGTTGGTTAAGAGTTAGGCAGTCGCAGTTCTTCCTCCTAAGGTGATTCAAAAATTCCTAAGATATTCAAAAAGGCAGACAGTAAACTACTAAATAATGCAGTGCTCTGTCTTCTGTCTCTACGCTTCTCAGCTTATAACGTCATCTTTCTGACTGTCCAAAGCAGAAGAAGCAGGCAAACTCCTACGTAGATGTCTTCTACCAACAGCTGACTTCTGGCTATTGGCAAACAACAAAGCAGCAACAATTAAATAAGTCCTTAAGTTAGCTAGAGACAAATAAGAGTAATTTTAGAAGAAAAGTCTAAGAGACCAAAACTCATCAACCTTTTTTACAGGTTGGCACAAATACTGGAGATGTACAGGCAAACGGGATCTCTATAATACAAGACACAACAAAATACAATCTCCTCCTACTTCTATGAAATACCACAGGAGAAAGCAGGACTTTTCAGTTCTTTTCAACTACTACTTCTCTTATTTAGTAGAAGGATTATTGACAACCTTCTCTTTTTCTAACCAGCTCAAAGACAGAGGTACTACTGCAATACTAGGTGTTATAACCATCTGTATGGCAGGACAAAATCAGGGCATGAACCCCTTCTTGACTTCAGAATGTTTTGTTCTGAACAGAAGCTGTATGCACGAGAAGAAGTTAGCCACATTATGCGCAGACAAAACCCTAACATGAAGAACTGGCAAACTGGGCCTGCCCAGAAATACACAAAAAGATGTGGATTGGAAGTCATTTGTATCGGCAAGAAAGGAAAGAAAAATGTGTTAAAAAAGACTCTGCCACAAAGTTTGCAGAGTGTAAGTTAAGCAAAATTAATCACTCTCCTTTGCAATCATTAAAGCATTATAAAGATCTTTGTAAGATTTTTAGTAAAAAGATCAGTGTTTATTAATCACCTACCCTAATTCAATCTTAAACTTGTTAACAATAAACAAAGAAACAAATAAATGGAAACTCTAAAATGCCAGTTCAGTAACTGTAAAAATATTATATATTTGCTCCTCACAAGACAGATTCAGTCCCTGAAAATATCCCATGATCACAGAATCACAGAATGTTAGGGATTGGAAGGGACCTCGAAGGATCATCTAGTCCCATCCCCCTGCTGGAGCAGGAACACCTAGATGAGATCACACAGGAAGGTGTCCAGGTGGGTCTTGAATATCTCCAGAGAAGGAGACTCCACAACCTCCCTGGGCAGCCTGGTCCAGTGCTCTGTTACCCTCACTGTAAAGAAGTTTCTTCTCAAGTTTAACATTGAAAAGTGTGGATTCTGGCTCCACAGAACAATGACCTGCTACCACCTGCAAGTGTCGTGAATCCATTGAACACGATAACTGTTTTCAAGCTTCTTCCCATTTCCCTTTCCATGAGAAGGAACCCAGTTTGCACATAGGTTTCTTTTTACTGCTTTCAATAGGCCTGAAAACATTAAGGTGGGTGCATATGACATCATATAGCAACGTTGTAACATATTTCCACTGCTAAGTAACAAAATTATATACTTTTCAAAAATGGTAAGTAGGAAGGTATTTCACTCAAAGGTCGACTTTAGCCCAGGGAGCGAGGGTGCTTTTTACTACAGTTTTGACAGTCCAGTCTCTTCTGCAGAGAGATGCATGGCAGGAGCCTAATTGCATATTCTCTAGGTGACTAGCCCAAGGTAACAAGACAGGCAATTCTGAACCTTTCATGTAAGCACCAGACACCCGAGTCTCTCCTTTCTTGTCTATCATAAGAAGAAGAACATGTTAAAACACCTGTAGGTTGTCCTATTCTATTTCTAGCTGATATTAGGAATAGAAATTCATTCTCTAAAATGGTTTAAAACCAGTTTAGATGCTTGTTTCCTGGGAGGACTCTCTCATTTATTTTCAAGTCTCCCAAGTACCACTAAGGAGATAAGTTAGTTTATTGCTGCCACCCATTCACACTCAGTATTATCAGGGTTGCCATCTTCACCCTCCTCCTTGTTTTAAATTCTGTTTAGAGACTTGTTTGAAACTCTAGAAAGGACTGGTTTATATTACCTGCAACTCAACCTTCTTTAAACCTCAGTATCATAATGCAAGCGCTTTCCATACACCACACCTGTTCTAAGAGTTGAGCATTACTAACAGACTGCATAGCAACTGCAATGCTGTTATGCAGCGATGGGATGAAAACCCCTGATGAGTCTAAGCAGCAAAGTTCCTGACAGCTTTCTGACTGGCCTGTGAAAAATAATTCACCAGCATAATTTTTTTTTTAATAAGCCTCTTTCCTTGTGAAAACCAACTGAGCTGCTACTAACACACACAAACACATACGTAAGTGCACAGGCGCAGGTACAACAGGATGAAATGCTCGGGAAGAATCAATTTATATCCACAAACACATGTAAATACTTTCTTGCAAGACTTGAACAGCAAATCCTCAGTGTTACGGAACATGGGAGAAAAGTTTACACTAGTGATATTTAGCACATTTGTTCCAGAAACAGATATTTTATTCTGCAGTTTAATTAATCTATCATGCAGAACATGCCCAGCTTTGGCCTAGGTTTTTATGAATCTTCCCATGTGCGAAATTATAAAGTGAAAATAATAGGAAATATAATACATTTTGTATCATATTGCCATGTCCCTACTTGCAAGAAATTGAATTTTTCAATTAGCTTAAAACATTAATTTAACAAAACATGTTCAAGAACTGAACAAGCAATTTAACACTCAACAGAATAAAGCAGCATTTAACACCAGGGACGGCCCAGTGGGCTGCCTCGCCAGTCTCTGAGAACGAAGTGGGGCCGGTACGTAGAAGGGAGCCATTTAGGACACACACTGGCAAGGAAAATACCAAAGTTGGAAGGTCATATACATTGCTAGACATGGAGTCAAGATCTGTCAAAAAGACAAACTGCCTAACAATTTTAACCTATTGGCTAGAGCTGCCCATGTCAGCATAATGTTAACATATAATACAACCTTGTGGCAAAAACAAACAAACAAACAAAACAACCAACCAACCAACCAACCACAAACTACAGAAAACCCCCACCACACAGATGGAAGAGAACTGCTGCAAAACTCCCTTCTGTTTAGACAGGAACTCATTCTAACAGAGGCTTAAGAAAATATTTCCTATGAAATTTTTCATCTGACCTCAACATATTATATATATTACAAGTGAGAGAAAAATCGTTATTATGTTAAAAACATAGCTGTCGATTCCTCTACAGTTACAGAGTTTATCAAAGCAGCCATCACAAGGACCTCTATTTTTGGACAACAGTGAATTTTTTAATTATTACTGAATAAAAGCTTTTCTGAGTAGTCACTGAAATGTTTAGAATAGAAAGGTGGGTATCTGCTAGACAGGAAATTAACTTTTTTTCTATTTCAAATTATTTGCATTTTTCCCAACTATTACAACTCAATAATAATTATGGAGCTGTGATTGTTCCTCTACCAGATGTTGATGACTCTTCATTTTTAATGTTTTCTCTTGAGACTACTGCAACTTTTTGAGGCCATATGATTTTTTACTTGCCATCTCAATGCTCCACTGCTTTGCAATCTATTGCTTTTGTCATCTCTCCCCTGGTCTTATTTGGATCAGCATTAGAGAGAAGGCCTTTGGGAAGGCCTGGAAGTATTCATCAAGTTAGTAGGTGGGACACTTCCCTGGGAGAGAGTATTAAGCTAAACCTCCAGGAATACTTTCAGGGAATCCTGATATTGCTAATCCCCCTGGGTTTATGCATGAAATGTGACATTTGAGATTAGTTCAGAAGCATCTGTTCATAATGCCCAGAACTGAACCTCCAAGAATGTACCACACATCATTTTCAGAAGAAGATACATCCCCACAAAGCTTCATTTCCCTATTGAGCTACTAAAATAAAAATCTGATTATTTAATTTTTTTTCTTATTATGACACACTAAGTGACACACGAAACTCCAATGACACAAATCCCTGCAAGTTCCATTAGGTCAGACTCCACTTTATGGCACATACCCTACTTCCAGTATTTTTTTAATTCTTGGAGAGTAACTCAGCATACTTATTCTTACATGTCAATTTTCAGAGTAATTAGCCTGTTGAGCAGCAGACCAACAAAGTCAGCAAACAGAAAACAACATTTTCTGGGTTTCTGGTTTTTTGATTGGGTGTTTTTCTGGTTTTGTTGTTGTTTGCTTTATTTTTTTTTCTAAATACAATACAAACAGAAGCCAATTCCGAAGGATTTGTAAGGGCAGTGTAAATTCCCTCCCAGCTACTGAAGCAGGCAGTAGGTATTCATGAGTACTGAGAGATGCACATAATTATGGCTGAATGATTATTTATTCAGAACGAAGAGCAACTAGGAACCTTCAATTGCTCTTTGTTCCAGGTCAAAAGTTTCAGCTAGCCATTTAAAAAGAAAAAAATAGCATGATGTGGATGAAGAAACCAATAATACACTGAGCACCATGAATACTGAACACACGAATCAAAGTGTTTCAGAAACGAGGCTCTTCAGGTACTGCTGAACACAAAACATTAGTTTGGGTTGCAAAAGAGACATTACAAAACATATTAATTTTTTTAAAAGATGCGTTATATGCTTAGTGTTGTCATTTCCTATTGATTGTGTTTAACTTCTTTTATCAGACACTAAGGATATACCCAACAGTAGATCAAGCCAACCAAGGAGACTATGCTGAAGTATTGAATAGCGTGCAAGAGCATCTGGTACATTCGCAGGGTCTATTTCCTGTATTCCATCACCTTCAGATGGTCAGAAAGGTGTTGAAGAGCTCTAACACTTCCAAGGCCTCTGGGTACAGAGCTCTCCAATGTGTGTCCATTTCTACTTCTAGGTTGGCATAGTACAGTGACCTTGAGGTCAGTTGGTATCTAAAACCCCTCCTGTGAATGCCAACTGGAGAAGACAAGGAACTAAATTAATTTGGTTTTATTCTATGCTAATGTTCCTAACAATGCACATACTTATCAGGGCTGTTAAAGAAAGAGTATGCATTAATGTTGTATGATGTTTCATGAAAACAAATAATGAAGATGCTTAAAAACTCTTATCACTTGAAATAAAAACCCAGACCCTCAGCATACTATGGTACCATATTAAATGGTGCTTTCCATCGATCAAGCACAGTCTGCACCAAGACAGTATGGCTGCACCTACACTGGGGATTTTATTTTCCTGTGATGGTCAACAGCATTTTACATGGAGACAGGTGGAAAGGAAAAGGGTGTAGGAAAGGACAAGACTCCAGCTACTATTTTGTAAACCTGCAGCAAGACATGCAATTTTAGCAACACGTTGCTCTGGATGCTCGTGGAAGCGTGCGGTCTGTTTGCCTGAGGGCCTCTAGCATTAGCTAGTGGAAATACTTAGCAATTGTGGACAACTGCTGGAAAAAATAGTTTGTTTGAAGTAACCCAACTTACACCTCATTCTTCATTGGTTCCAATAGCACGGCACAAATCCTCATCTTCCTTAAAAAACAACCCAGCAGTACAAAGGATGGAGTTGGTTTGACTAACTTTGTTTCACTGACTTGATGTGAAGAAAAGGCCGTGGCAGAAAGCTGGAATTATTTCAAGGTAAAAAGCAGTTGGTTTTATCCTGTCTTTCTACACAGCAGGACAAGAAAGGAATACTAACCAACTCCTAATCACAACCAGGACAGTTTAAAGCTAAACAACTGCTCATTTTTAAATATGTCATCCAAGGAAACAATGAATGAGTTAGGCTTTAAACTTTTTCTTTCTTCAGGGAAAGGAAATAGCAAAGGTATTTAAATTTAAACAGGACATTCACAATTAATCTGCTTTTTAATTAACTTACTCTGCTGCTGTAAGTGATTCTGCATTTACTCTCATTCTTTTGAAAATTCCAAAGTGCTACTTCTGACCTGTGATTTACTGTTGCCGTACATCTTTATAAGCAGTACTTTGGTTTAAGTGGCAGTTGCATATTAATTACAAAGTTAATTATGTGCTATGTAATCATGCTGTAATTCATTAGTTTACTCTGCAGTGAAAAGGATAATGCTAAGTGGAAGACCTGATGCAGAGTATTTTAGTAATTTACATTTTTGCATCAGATAGTCAAAATATTAACCTGAAAACATTGTCTGCACTTAAGGGAGCCTACAAAAATGCTCATCGTGATTCTACTAACAATTATGCTTAAACTTTTTCTCCTTAAAAAAAGTTGTAGTAATTTTAGCAGGGTAAAATAGCTCTCTAAACCACTGAGGTATGCAATAGTACAAACCACTGTCACAGACACAGGCTACAGGCTTTTATGATTCTTGATTACTGATACTTTGTATAAAGTACCTATAGCCAGATAATTTACTACTGATTTCTGTCCAAAATTTACAGGGAAATGCAATTCCTGTTTGCGCAGGTCTCAAAATAAGTCTGTTCCTACAGATCTATGTTTCCCAACAGAGTATTGAACACAAATGTAAATATTTATTTTTAAGATAATGATTTTTGGTGAAAAATGAACTAGGCACAATACCATAAAGCTGTCTCTCTGTCCCAGGTTTAATTATCCCTGAACTATCCAGCTTACTCTGATCAATAGAAATACAAACCTCATGCTTTTAAAAAAACAAAGATACTTTTAGTCATGGAGAATTCCTTTTCAGCTTTCAAGCTTCCTCCTGCCCCCCTCTTTGGAAGTATTCCAACAATTACTGTTCTTCATCAATAACTGCTGTTTTTCAACACCAATTCTTCATAAGCTGTAATCTTTTTTTCCTTCCACTAGTTATCACTGTGATGTAAAATCATGCTCTTCATGTGATATTTAAAAGTCAACAGAAGTAGGAGTATCTCTTCCTAAAACTAAGACCATAAAATCCATGATAAAGAGCACTTTAAAACCCAGGATAAAAGGCAGCTCTATCACTTAAAATAAAACTACAGATAGAAAAATTACTATGCAAAGGGCCTATGTGTTTTTCAGCACATACTTGATCTCTGTACTTTGGAGCTACTTTCACTTACAAAAACAAAAGCAAGACTGCTTTAACTATCGATAATTTTGCAAAAAAAGCAAGACATATCATGAAGAGAGTTGTCAACTCTTGTGCAGTGTTTTGACTGCACAATCTTTATTATCAAATGAACTGCATCCACAAAAGAAGCCCTAACTCTCCAAACAAACATCAAGATTACCAAATCCATGACTGAGTTTGCAGCACCCCTGGAATTCTGTCTCAAGGGCTGAGCAAGTTTTCCTTTGAAGTCATTTGGGAATAATAAAAGAGTCCCTATTTTTCAAGGAGAATGATGATGGTCAAACTACTAAGAGCTTTTCACTCCTAAAATGCTGGAAGCTTTGTTGATAAAACCTCATAGGGACCTTAAAATACAAATAAAATGCACACAGAGTAATTAAAGTTACAGGGAAGAAAATGGAATTAATGATACAGTACTACTGAAAAATTAAATATAGCAAAATAGCATACTGTTGCATGCTGCTGCGATTTGAGTATTATATATATAATTATGTAAGGTTTGAGCTGGTTACTTGAACTTTTTAAAACAGCAATTAAAGAAAATGCACGTGCACCAGTGGCTTTTTAAAATCAAACTTGAAATCTATGTAAAAACCTTTATGTGCTCTGTAGCCTCAGCTAAAAATAAACAGTTCTCTTTCTTTGAGCACTTTGGTCACGGATTTTGCACTAAGAAATGTAGTTAAAAAATTAATTTCAAGCTCTACTAGAAAAATAAAACAATAAATATTTTGTCCAATATAAAATGAAAAAGACAAATCAGTGGAAAAACTAATTTTACTTGCAAAGTTATACACACGTACCACAACAGCTAAGAAAAATGAAAGCATTTGCTCCCCCTTCAGAAACAGCCACAAGACATTTAACTTCACATGTAAGCTTAGTATTTACTGAGCTGTGTAATTAATTTAGGTCTGTAGGGATTGGATTACAGATCGTACAGACCTACTATCATCTTTGGCTTCTATTTTGAACAGGTATTGACTGCATGTACTTTTAGAAAGTGTGTAGTATGAAATAGAGCCCTACATTTTGTGTTTTATAGAATCAAAAAAGCTTTATATATATATATATATATATATATGATGATCCAACCAAAATCCCAACAAAAATTAAAAAACAAGACACAGCTCAAATTCTCCTCAATCTTCTAAGTCCACAGCAGAAAGTACTAGCTTCAACTGCTATATGGTGGTGTAAAAAACATTTTAAGAGCAAGTAAAGCTTTAAAAAAAAAAAAAAAAATAATTAATTTAATTTCAATAGAATATGGTTATATCTTTTACACTTTACATTCTTATTCTTTTAGGTTCTTTATAGAGATTTCTGCACAGAGTAAAAAAAACAGAGTATCCAACCAAACAAACAACTTTTGGTTTGGTTAGTGTCTTTACTCTTACCTTAGCAAAAGGACCAACAACTCTATTTTCACATTTTCAGAAATGACTTTGGTACGAATTCTTAATGTTAGCCAGCTAATAGGCTTTAGCCAAAGCTAATCATCCAGGTTCCATCAACAGTCAATAGAGTGGTACTTTCAGAGGGCAATTTGTCCCTTGCTAAGACAGATGTCAAAAATGGGTGGTACAAATTGCTCTCTAGAGATACCTATTTCTGTCCATTGATTATAGAGGAAGTCTAGATCATTTCTTAAGAAATCAGTCTTCACTGACTTGGAGGATGATACAGACTCTTCAGTCCCTGCCTCATTTTTGAAAAAGAAACTTTATTTCCCTGACACTTCTAGAAGTTGTGTGCTAATGTTATGAAGTGCATTAATTTAAATTTTAGTAGAATTAAAAGTATCTAAAAAAAAGATCCTTGGTTTCTCACTACAAAAATATTAGAAATGTTTCTTAGATAATTAATAAGACCTATATTTTATATTTTATTGTAAATGGTATGTAAATATGTTACCGTACGTGCTCATTGCCCTTAGAAAAATGTAAGTATACTCACTTCCAAAAATCTCTAAAAATAAATATGGCAAAGAGACCTTTCCAGAGGCTTGAGTTTTGTAGGACATAGATATTTTAGGTAATATCTTCAGTAATGTACGTTAAGTCTCATTCTCTACACTAACATGTGCAAATATACATATTTTTCATACATAATAAAATGGGAAGAATTTATCCATCACTTGGAGATCAGGGGATCTGGGAAGCCACACTCAACTCCTCTGTCATTCCTCCCATGGAAGCCTGGGCAAGTCTTAGGGTCTTCTTATGCACTTGTTTAACATCAGTGGAATAAGGATAATACACTTTCCCAGGGTGTTATGGGAATAGATACATAAAAATTATGAACTACTCAATTAGTCCAACCACACAGGTAACATAAAAGTATCCAGATGACGTATACTGCAATACAAGTGTTTTCTTTAAATTAAATACATCTCTCTCAGCTACGCAGAAAGCCAAATTACAAAAGCTCACTTAGATTAATATCCTGAAAAAAAAACCCAAGCCTAGAGTCCAGTATGATGTATTACTACCTTTAATTATTAAAAAAAAAATTACAAGAGTCCGAGATTCCTTAGGCTCTTTGTCCTTATCAGAGAGTTTATTCTAGCAGAAATTTTTAAAGAGTGCACAAAGAACATGACACTTGGGACAAGACCATTAGCACGTTCTTGTTTGTCCTGGTACAGTTTTAATACAGGAGAGTGCTATTGATTTACAACTTTGAAAGTAAACAGAATTGCAAATCTCTCACACATATCTTCCTTATCACCCTTCTCGGGACATGCAGGCATGTAATGAATTCCCAAGAACAGACAGGCCACCACCTTGTACCACCTTTGCTAACGTAAGGGTTGCGCTTCTCATTTGTTGGTGGCTGGCTGGTTAGCTGTCCTTGTGCGTGTTTTTTCTTCAAATGGCTCACAGCTCCTGCAAAGGCAGCCTGGGAAGCACCAACTGCTGTTTACAAAGCAGCCTTTAGCTCCACACTGATTACCAACCACTGGGCAATCAAGACGATACACTGTTTTAGCTAATTACTGACATCTGGATGAGCTGTGTTATTAAACAAAAAAAGGCTCCATTGTTTAGAAGTTCCTAGTGAGTTTGAGAGCTCAAGATTTGTTTCCAAAAAAGTCATATATCCACTAACGGCATTCTAAGCCCCCTGTTATCCTTTAGTCATGACCTAAGACCAACTGCAAACCTGGGTCTGCTCCCTTCAGAATTTAGCAGCTTGGTCTTGTTCTTACATTAAATAGCTCATTGAATGTCATTTCTGCCCACTAAAACCGAGTTTTGGTTACTCCTGTTATCATTCAACTGTGTATACTATTTACTAAGGAAGTAGGAAGCCTGAGCCCTTGCTCAGTGCAAACATAACAGTTCAGACAGCATGCTAAGTGTGAAAAGTCAGCAAAATTTCCTTACCACTTTCATTACAGGCATCCGTATCACAAATAGGGTTAGTAACTCCAGATCTCAAATTTTTATGGAAAAAATGAGTCACAAAATACCATATCCAAATCCTCCAGCTCAGGATGTCTCCATACACTTACAGTCCTTTAAGGTTCAATTCTCTTCTCCCTATGAAAGCATCTCTTAAGACTTTGTTGTTTGTGAGGTGATTTTCTTTCAAAGGGTTATCAATCTCCATAGTCATGGTGGAGTCTCCAAAGCCACTTGAAGGTAGCTTGCCCAAGCACCAGCAAAGAAAATAAAGTTGGTAGGAGAATCTTTTTAATGCTAAAACCAGGAGTGCCCTCTAGTGAGATTCCAGGGCGAGCATGCATGACTAACATTTGTCAGCTAGCGCTTCTTTATCTTCATAGGTGGTCTGATCTGTTGGGAGCATAATTAGTGTAACATGCTTCCCATAATGCAACATCAAGTATGGGAAAGCAAGAGCTACTGTGTGGGTTTACGCAACACTGATGGGCCAGAAAACTGGCACTGCCTGGCTGGTTAGGGAAACCGCAGAACTAACGCACAGTCACAGAAAGTCCCATCAGGTACACGCTGCAGCGCTGCAGAAGGGCTATTTGCTTTGATGCGGAGAACTCCTCGGTGCAGACACAGCGTTAGTTAACATCAGTAAGAGTTTAACAAAAAGACATCAAAAACAAACTCATCTTACAATATTTGCCCTCTTATTATATGCTTTGAAATGCCTGCCTCTAATCTTTCAACCTGCTTTATTCTGTTGTTCCTATTTATAAACTAAAACTACTAAAACTGGAAGTGATGCCTAAATGAACAGATCTAGACACTACCCAAGCAGATACAATGCAGTGCACATGATCAAACAGGCAGATTGAGAAATTCTGTGTTCGGTTGTTTCATACTATAAAACTGCTGATCCATCAGCAACCTAAAGCAACTGTGGATCTTGTAGTGTGTCTGGTAGCAGTGCTTGCAGCGCAAGCCTCGTATCTTCTAACTTATCAGAGACTTTATTTTGTCAGGTCATTATGGCAGTTCTTCACAGGGCTAAAGAACTTGCATATCCATCTTTGTTACATCTAAATAGAAACATGTTCATACTTTAGAAGTCATGGATTAGCAACAGCACTTTTTTTTTTTTCCCCCCCAAACCTGTTCAAGGTTTTCAAGAAAGAGAGGGAAAGCCATAATCTTTTGGCCTACAAATAAAGAGGAAAGGGGCAGAGCAAATTATGTATTAGAGGCCACAGAATAATGAAGGTAGTGGCACAGTACTGGACATTGATAGTTACGCACACACTAACCAACGGGTATAACAACACTGAAGAAAAAGTCATGTTTTGCTGTAGGTGGGCAAGTCAGAGTGCATAGCAAGAGAATCACAGGGGTCACTGTTTAATAGGAAAAAACATCTCTCAGGAAACTGTTTACTAATTCTGTAAGCAAAAATGACATCATGAGTATGAAGAGTACAAAAAAAGAGAAAGAAAGGGAGTGAGAACGATCATGTTTTACAATGGGAAAACTAAGAATTGTCCCTGAGATAGGATCTTGGACTGTGTTTTTATTAATAGTTAACTTGAAGAGTTAACAGAGTTAATTATATCATATAGCAATAAAAGAAAGAACAGATGGATGAGAAATGTCTTCCTTTCCTTCACATATTTGTGAAACGTTTGACTTCACACACATCCCAGGCTAGGTATCACAACTAAAACTAAATTTGATGGCTCATATTCCTAACAGGATCCAGTGGCCCTCACCTTTAGGTCAAGAGTTCAAATACAAGCCAAATCAGCGGTGACCAAATGTTGCCACTATCTGCCTGTTTAGTGGCCTAGATGAGAAGAGAAAGCTTGTTCAGCTCATCCTGTTGTTAATGGGCAGGTGTCTCCATCACAGAAACAACCAGCACGAGTGTCACTAACTGGAAGTTGAATCAGAGAGGTCAAGAACTGAGTGGGCATAAAAACTGAATTAATAGATTAAAGAGTCCCTCTAGATAAGGGTCAAGGCAGTTGTGTGCTTGCTGTCTAGATAAAGAGCATTTCAGTCTTCAGGGCTTGCAGTCACATGCCTATCATTGGACCAAATTAATTTTTAAATGGAAGCAGAATTTAATAAAAAGATTCATAATTTGATTTAAATTTAGCTATTAAGGTTGGTTCCCATTTTCTTTAGCATCAGCTGGAGGTGTACAGAAGTGTATGCACATTTGGGGCTTACACAATTGCACTGCTAAGTATCAGCAGCCTTCTAAATGTTCAGAGTTGTTCAGGCCCTCCAGCTTGACAGGTAGCAGACCTGGCCACAGTCACAGCATGGATCCTTCACACAGTGCTACCGAGTTTCACGCAGTAGGCTTGAAAAGCCACCTGGGCTTTTAAGAGTTGAGATTGGTAGTGACAGCACTGGAAAGGTGCACTGGTTTTTACCGATATTATAACAAACAAAAAGGAATCCGTATTTTTTTCTTTTCCTGCAGAATTTTGTATTTGCAAATAAGGAGTGTTAGAGCTATCTTAACTGAACTCTTTATATTGATACTGGTAAGAAATTCTTCTTAGCTTTTATTTTGCTGCCTGTTTTTAATTCCTTTATGTACACTTGTATTTCTAACAACAGCTCAAAATGCTAAGACTTTATAGACTTAGTCCAAAATGTTTTTCTTTTCACTACACATACATGTATTTTTCACTTCTGCTTAGACCCACTGATATCAGATTATAATTACCTTGTTTTGATTCTCACAGTTAAGTGTTGTGCTGGAGTCAACAATGAAGCAGGAAGATGTCAGATACCCAGAGAAGATAGCTTGAAGCATCAGCTTTGAAAAATTCTGGACAGATAGTAACTTGGCTTTCCTCCCTGCCAGGGGAGGTTATCTGAGCTCTATGCAATTTAGAGCATGTACGTGCATACATATCTTTGGGAACACTAACATGAGCATGAGGTTCTTCCAAGTAGGAGGAGCTTACTCAGGCTTGCCCAACAATTCCAATATTACACATGTCGTAAAGCTGTGCTTTCCTCAAATCAGGTACTTCTCCTTGTCAACACCACTTCAGGAAACTCGAGTGTACTCTCTTCAACTCCCACTGTTTCTCATTGCTATCTTATTTGGAACATGCTTTTGGATGCTGTCCATAATTCATAAATACGGATATTATTTTATATTATTTTACATGAATATTTAAAACAAAAAGCAAAGCAAAAACTCTTAGTCACAAAATTAATTAAAAAAAAAAAACAAAACAAAAAACTAGAGAAGGACATACAAACTTGTTAAGTCTCTTTACAAAGTCACAATAAATTGCAGATTATGCAACTCACACAACACTGACACACATCCAAGTAAACTATATTTTCTTAAGGTAGAAAGAAAACAAATTCTACTCTAATTATTTTCTTTCATCACACTTGAAGGCAGTAATGCAATTCCTGGGAAATAACTGTCCTTTATAGATTATACCTGTGTTTGGCAAGGCATACACATGCCTAAGTGCATTAGGGAGTAAAGGTATGAGTCAATATAGTAAGATAGAAGAGGTCTCAGTAAATAAGAAAATATTTTGGACAAATATTTATCTCCAATTACTATCTACATTCCAAAGAAGACTGAGAAGTAGCAGCAATGGGCAACATCTTCATTCTGATAGTGTGAAACAGCCTCCAGGATGAAATGGATCATTTCAAGAAAATGGACAACTCCTCTGTTCGTTGCTTGTTCAGATAATCACCAATAGCTCAACTGTGGAATAACAGCATATTATCATTTATGCCCAGGCCGTGCCTACCACTCAGCCACCACGTAATTTTGTTTTCCCTTATTGAAAAGCTTCCTTTTCATTAGAAATGAATTCCCGTCCCTTTAGCCTTCATCTTCTGTGATACAATCCACATGTCTAGTAGCTTCCAAGTTATTTACATTCACTACAGTTGAATGGATATGCTACGTTTCCAGCTTCATCTTTAGGCTACGACATAATCCTGGAGAAACACTTTTCTTTTAGTCCCATACCTTGTTTATTCAAACTGCGCCTTTGGGAACAGGAACAATCTGGTATTTCAAGACTGCCAGACACAACCTGGCCACAAACTTTTGTGAAGCTTCTTATGCTCTACACATAAAACATACCCTAAAGTTCTCTACTAATTGTTTTATTAGAAAATAAACTCACAAGTTACTGGGGTAAGATGCAAAGAGAATTGAGAAGTTCCCACAGGTTGACATCTTCAGTGTCACCTCCTAGAATCTAAGCAGTGAAACCACGAGTGCTGTCACCATACAAAGATGACAAGTTTGCTTGCTCCCATTTTATTCTGTGATGGTTCAGACATAAATACAATACATGAAGTAAATCCCCACCTGATATCTATGAGTCAAGAACCATGATATGGCTTCCTGCTTTTGCAGAAGGCTAGTTTCAATGATCCAGATTACCGCTTCCTATTACAAGTTCCTGGGGACTGCACAGAGCAGCCTGTTTTCAGGAGTTAGAAGCAACTTTCTTCTGTTTCAATCAAAGTTTGATGATGATGCTTTAGCAGTATCTCCGTTCGTCAGAAAGGTCTCCTCTCTAGACACTTCTCCTGACTGTCCTCGGGGTTGAGTGCACTGGAACATAACATGGAAACTACCAAACCCTACTGAAGCAGTAAGACAACCAAACGAGATAGGATGTCACTGCAATAAGGAAATAAAAGTGATCTTACTGCCATGTTTTGGATTTTTTCACCTGCTGTGCCTCCTGGAACATACTCAGCATGCCTTGCTAAAAAGAATCACTGACTTCATTCTCTAGGTTATATTTAACAAAAGAAGGAGAAACGTCTAATGTTTAGAACTGCTCCAAGTTAACTTATCTTTTTACTATTTCTGCTGCTCACTACCCAAAGCATTAAAACATTCTAAAACCTGGTATCCTTCTAAAACATGAAAAAAAGGAGAGTACTCAAGAGGTGCCCATAACTATTTTATCTAGTCAAGTAATTTTTTGGTGAAGCTACTGAATTACAAGCTCCACATCTAAACAAGATCCCATACAGGAAAATGAAATCTCTCTCTAATGACTGCTTCCAAGGCATATATCCATCATCTTACTCAGCTGTGCAACCTATAATGCTATTTCTTTGTCCTCTGCCTTTGTATTAGATGAGGCTTAAGGTCACTGAGGTACTAACACCAGAAAACACAAGCAGAAAGCACGAACTGCTGAGGACACCTGAACCGCATCCTGAGCCCCGTTAGTCATTTGCACAGAACGGTGAGGAAAGCTTTGCAAAAGGCAGGCCCTAACTATGCTATATAAGCACCACTGCTGAGGAACCTTAAATGCTTCCAGTTTCCAAGCTCATGTCATGATCAATGATGTGGTCTAGAACACAGGACGGTCATCCCATGCATTTCACCTACCTTCCACAGACTAAATACATAACTTCTCCCAGGATGCACAAATGATGACGAAAGGTACTAGGCATGCTGGTTCTCAGCAGAGCTCTGTGATAGAAGCAATACTTTGTGAAAGATGTGGACAGAAACCCAAAGCAAACCCTGCAGTTATGCTGGAAATATCTGAAAGATAACCCCGATCCAGTTATCACAACAGACTGAACCACAATCCTGTACGCACCAACTTACATACCTCGCCTCTAGAACCTGTAACACACTTGTCTTTGAAACCAGCTTTTTCAGGATAATTGTTAAGTCCTTGGAAGTAGGAAAGAAACATGCCATTAATCACAGTCTAAATAAGATAAACATACGAATGTCTGCTTTACATCTATGGTTTTTGATAAACACGTCAAATCCATTCAAACTTCTTTTGTTGTTGTAGATGCCCCCTCCCTGGAAGTGTTTAAGACCAGGGTGGATGAGGCTTTGAGTAACCTGATCTAGTGTAAGGTGTCCCTGCTCATGGCAGGGGGGTTGGAACTGGATGATCTTTAAGGTCCCTTCCAACCCAAACCATTCTATGATCAAATCCATTCAAACTTCTCAGAAGCTGATATAACAGCTAAAAAAAATAACATGTCCAAACTGCACACTGTCAGTCTCCAAAAATTCTCGTCAGGCCCAATGCTCATCAGACTGCTAATTGATACTATTGTAAAGATATTGTTTAGACAGAGCAAATCCTGCACATTTATAATGCTGTACAGATAGCTCTGATCACTCTCTGTGGCATTAGATAAAAGAAGAGGGGATACAAAGCCTTGGAGCACACTGTGCTTTCACAAAATAATAATAGTATCACCAACAAGAAAATAAAAACCTTTGTTTGTGTGCACCTTTTGGCAACTTTCATAAACAAAAGCAGAAAGGAAAGTATTGCAGCACTGTATCTTCAGAGCAATCAGAGCCACACCTATCGAAGGCTACAGCCGACAATCCAGGAATAGCTTCCATTACAGAAGTGAGAAGTTTTTGCTATATATTATTTAGGCACGACTTCATTAATTTGTGCATTTTACTACAAAGGAGAAAAATGTAATTAATGGAACTTACGTGGAAGTTTAAATTAGTGTATATGTATATATATATATAAAAAATACACAGACATATATATACACACAAATAAAATTAATTGCAATTTTCTGAATCTGCCTAGCATCTCAGCCTTGCAGTGACAGCATTCTCTGTGTTATGCATCACTTGTGTTAGACATGTTTGCCTTTTGCCTTTCAGCTGCAGCAAAGCCATCCTTGTTCTTATGCTAGGAAGACTAAAAGATGTTTGATTCACTTCCATACTATTCCTTACTTCATATTCCCCTCCACATTCCCATTTAGTTGTCTTCTAAACTCAGTACGTTGGCCTTTAATTTCTCTCCATCGTTCTGACTAATTAAAGATTTAAATCTTGTCTGTCCTGTCTATTTATAACAATCTGGAAAGTAGGTTTTTATTCAAACCTGTGTTTCATCTTACAGCATTTTCAGCATTATCCTCCAAATATTTTCTCAGTCCAAATTAATGTAAGTTCTAGGTGAAACAGACATGTATTCTAATTATTTCTCCCCATTCTGGAAAAAACAACAACAATAAACCACACCAAAACCCCACCATTATGCTAACAGAAACTTTACTGGTGAGGAATTTACCTTGTTACACCATTCTCATTTTCCAAGTATGATTAACACAGGAAGATGCCTTTGTGAACAGCCTGAAAATACACTGTATTATCAGTGCTACGTATTGCCAGTATTACATCACTGTTAAAGAGTTTCCTTGATATTTGCTACTGATCACTAATTATTATAACCCTTCCTTCACATACAGTCTATATCAAATATAGTAGTGAAAACAGGTGAAGTTTGACAGATCGCATCTTCAAGATCAGCTTCCCAAGATAACAATTTTCCTATGATGAGTGAGGGGCTTGATCCCCCATGTGGTAGGATCTCCCATAACAAATCCCATTCCTGAACCTGCTCCTGCCCTTTTCCTCCGGTTGCTGGGCTGGCTGTTTGCAATGCAGGCTCTGCAAGCGAGAGCTATTGTCAAACCCAGCGCAGGGGCCAGGAGAGAGCTCTTCATCATCCCACCACTCTCAAAAAAACCTTACAAGCACACCGCCAACACAATACGCGACCTGCGTATGCTCATTTTCTTGCCTCTGCCTCTTTGTGTCTCTACACGTTAGACAACACTGAGATCAGAAACAGTACTTGAATCATAAAATTACTATTTAAATTTTTGTGTAGGACTAGGGAGAAAGAAAACACAGTTACACATACCGAACACACATACACACACCTCATCTCTAATTCAAGGCAAACATCTCACAGTCAGTTTCTTGGCATTTGATGTGAATATATATTAAGTCTAACCGGCTTTTATGTTGAATATGTCAACCATGTCATACATAAAGCTATGTATCAGTCTTTCAGGAGCAACAAAATGGTGAAACAAACATATCGGGGCTCCTGACTGCCTTCAAGTGCCGCTGAGTAATCTGCAGAGGCTCACGACCAATGCCGTCAGACATGCAAGGGGCTCCTTCCCGCCTCGGCATGAGCTGCTGCACGGGAGGCTGGCTGCTGAGGGGGGACACAGCCGCCCCCACCCAGGGGCACCCCTGCCCTCCCCTAGCCCACCCGTCCTTCGGCATGACTGCTGGCACTGCAGAGACTCTGCACATCAGCTCCCAACACTTACACCGCTATGCCAGGTTTGGGCAAATTGTGGTTTGTCTCTTCAGCTCTCTCTAAATTTTTTCACCTTAAGAATCATCTTTCATGCCACACCACCAGGCAGAAAAGTTTAAGATTATGATAATTTTCTGTTATTCTTCTCTGGCCATGTCTGATACTTTCTTATCTGCATTTCTTTTGCTAAAGACATTTGCTGATCTTAAACCTGGCTTGAATGAATAGCAATTGTTCCCTTCTGGTTTTGAAGGTACTTTGTTTGTCTACCCCATTCACTGGCCTGAAATCAGCAAGGCCTCAGATGGCTGTTGCTATGGCAACTCTGTTCATTCAACACTGGCATATAATGAAGACAATGTGTTTTCCATTTAGATGAGTTTTAGAGCAAAAGAGAGAAGACTCCTGCTTAACAGTCCCTGAGAATGCCGGGGTAATATAATCAGGGTTTCTGTAGTACCAGTAAAACCACGATGTGAGACTAAAAGAGGGAAAGAAAGAAAGTTACATTGATATTTCACAATAATTACAGTGCTGGGCAAATTAATCAACAGTGCAATTGCATTTCCTTACTCTTTAAGAGCTTCTCCACTGAGGTGTATTCAGAAATAAATGTTTTGCTCATACATTTTCCTAGCAAAATACCAGTTTGGAAACTACTGACCTGCTAATAAGACACCTAAGAGCTTCTCTCTCCCCCTGCTTCCTTAAGCAAAGGGGCATTTTGAAAGTACAATTAAGACTTGTGAGTGTGTGCTTGCTTTTAAAACAAGCTTTCACGAACACTGACAGGCAGAATTGCCAATGTAACAACTTTCTCTGTCTCCTCTCATCTGTTGGGTACTGGCCACACAGCCTACATCTGCGAGGCGGAGAGGGTCCCTCTACAGCGGCGCTGTGGATCTACGCTACTCACAGAAAGGAGGAACAGAGTTATTAAATAAAGGGTTCTTTCAATACAGATACAATTCACTTTTCACATCTATGTCCTAATTTTTTCTGGCTACCTCAGCTATGTTAAAAGTGAGCCTACCTAAGCATGTGTCAGGAGAGAGGAAGCAGAAAGGGCTTTGCTCACCAGGACGAAGGTGCACAGGGAAAGGCTGCTCCTCACCCGCTGGGGCTTGCCGTGCAATTACTGCTGTGCATTGTTACCGAAGGCCACTATGGAAGAAGGTATTTTAAAGAGATTCTTACAGACAAACACATACCACAGAAACTTGTTTACTCCTTTGATCCACGAAGTCCGGACATTCCCTCTCTCTCCCTCTTCTCCTTCCTCTCCCACAAGCCTTTTTCTAACTTTTTATCTTGTTACCTTGTGGGCTTCACTCAGGAAAAGAAAATAGGGATTTTTGAGATTGCCAGCAATAACAACAAAGAGGAAAATGGAAACTAGGCATTACAAGCTCTTCTTCTATTTACAGTGGAAACAGTGACTTGAAAAGATTTCTCTTTTCCACTGTTTTTGCAGAGCAGCAGGGAGCAAACACTTCCTGAAGGGAAAGACAGTTTTCCAAACTCAAATGAAGTCCAATGTTTAAAAATTCTTCAAACAGTAAACATCATGTTCTGAGTTGACATGTCTTTCATTTAATCAGGTTATCTCCTCCTTACTTCACTCCAAGGCGAGTGGTTTTGGAACTATGTTTTTTTTTCTTTTAGGAATCACATTTATGTTATTTTTTTAAATGGCCAAGTAAGAAAGGCTAACATCAATCCTGACTAAAGATATAAGATCTACATTTTTTTTCAAGTTTTTTTTTCATTGCTGAAGTTAAGATTTGTTATAGGAGTAAGGAAATGCCCTGTTTTAATACACAGGAGGCTCTCTTTGCACATGGAAGAGTTATGGAATCAAAGTTGAGAAATCCTGGGTGATCTCCGTGATTTCAGCCTTTGCATAACAACAATTTGTGAAATTCACTGCGATATGCAAACCATCCCAGGATTTCAAATAGCTGTGCCTCCAGCTTGCTTAAAATTTCTGAAAACAAAACATAATATTCTCCACATAGGTATCAACAGTATGACAACTGAGATTTCTAATTATGTCCCAAATATAAAGTTTACACAGGT
Organism: Antrostomus carolinensis; assembly: GCF_000700745.2. Classification (NCBI taxonomy): domain Eukaryota; kingdom Metazoa; phylum Chordata; class Aves; order Caprimulgiformes; family Caprimulgidae; genus Antrostomus; species Antrostomus carolinensis. The sequence goes on from NW_010287328.1 coordinate 27,267, forward strand.
AGAGTCAACTAATATTTCTCTGTTATCCAAGTGAGCTGGGCTTTGATGGGTTATAAAATTTGGTGACTACCGATATATTTTGTAACACTATCTAAGGGGGAAAAAGATGTATGTCAAGATCTGTGTTTGTTCCTTTGCACTTCTACAGCTGAAGAAAGCAGTCATGTTTATGTCTGTCAGATCTTTCCTGGCTCTTCACTTGTGCTGACAGCCTACAGCCTTGCTTCAATTCCTACAAAGCTCAAAACCTGCAGCTGCACTAGCTGGCATGCCTTTTCTCGTTCCTCCACTCCAGCCCCTGTCTCCCACCCTCCACTCCCCCTGCCTTATTTTCTAACTTCTTTTTATTTATTTATTTATTTATTTTTAATCTAGATCAAAAGCATATAGTCACCAAACCTGACTGGGCTCCAAGAAGAGACAAAGATTGAATTTTAAGGCACAATTACAAATACGTTGTACATGCACTCATACATGCACGCACACTTTCCTCTTCTAATTTCAAACAACCAACCCCTATTCTGAAGACCAGCTATTGCACTGATCTCATTGTCAGAATACCAAATAAACAGCCATCGTTTATGCAAGGAAGACAGCAATATAAATCAAGACAAACCCAGAGTACTTGAATGTAGATTCATTGTCACTTCAGACCTTGAGATGTAGCTCTTTGGCTCTGCCAGCTAAGCCAAGATTCAAGGTTACAATTCCCCAGATAAAACGACAGACAAACCCATTTCGTAGTGTCAGCGCAACCGAAGAGTAGTTTTGTTTAAATCCAGTGACACAAGTTTCTTAAAAATATTGCAAGAAATAACATCAGTTCTAAGAGAAATCTTTCTACTCCCTACAAGTTACAAGACCACAATCAGCTTTTAATTTCAGGGCATGCACAAAGAACTGTGTTGCAGAGTAAATGTACTGGCAAATGAAGTTATGTTGAAGCTTCAAAGTGTTAAACTTCACAATAACATTCAGGTCAAACTATTCACCAAAGGATTTTTTTTTTTTCTTTCCTCCTCTCTCTTCTGGAGACACAACCACTGTAGAAACAGTGGTGAGTGGGGCAGAGCTATAGAAGAGCAGCACAGAAACCAAAAGAGCAGAGCATGCAACAGCAGAGTGTTCACAAGGGAAAATTTGCTAGTTTTCCGAGGTTCACAACGTCCCAGTTAATCTACAGACAAGAGAGCAGCAGTAAGCACTACTCCCTCAGAAACAAGGGCAATTTCAACAAGATTCAGCAACGAATCTGTGGTGTACTTCACTATCACTTGTCAGTGTTTGTACCACGCTGGCATCTCAAGGCTCTCGGCACAGACCAGCGCAGAAGGTGCTGCAGGGGCCTGACTGTAACGTGAATAATCCCACGAACATCAAGGGATTATCCACCATGGTTCAGCCATCTCAGTCTTTGCACGCAAGGTCGGGGAGAGGATAAAGTGGCTCTGCAGCCTGTAACACAATGTGTGCACATCCAGCCACGTGACACAGGGATGGCACCAGTCTTCAGCTAGGACCACGTCCCCTCACAGCGTTAGTTCAGGTGCAAGCAAGCCTGAATTAATTCATATGTCCTCGTGTGCAGAGCACCCCTCCCTCCGGCAGCCGAGGACCCTGTGGCGTGCAGCATAGCTGATGAGCCAAAGTTAGCAGGTTGGGCTTCTGTGCCAGCCAGAGCTCCCCGTGCCGTGCTGTCAGCAGGTGAGGAAAAGGGAAGCAAATGCCAGTAAGACCTTCTGGGCTTATTAGTTTACACCCTGCACAGGAAGGGGAATCACTGGAAGATGGGGCACAGCAGGGTTGCCGCTCTTTGAGATATTTCAGATTCCTAACTCTTTTTACCCCTCCTAATTTGTAAGCCTGTGCCTTCCTCAGCAGCGATGCTGCTCCTGTAAAAGGCCCAGCACGGGGCCAGCCCCTGTGCTGAGGGGAGTAAGGAGGGGAAGTTCCTGGTCCCAGGGTGATGGCAGGAGATGGAGGGACAGAAACGCTGGATCTGAGCAAGCAGAACAGCACATCCTTTGCAGCAGAGGCAGGTGCAGAGCACAACATGGAAAGATGGAGAGCTGCTTAGAAGGAAAAGTGTCAGTGAACCCCTCAACAGTATGCCAAGAATTCCTGGTGTAGATGATACTAAAACTGAAAAATTATTATTTATACAAACAAAATAAAGTATTTATTAGCTGATGTTTATTGCTCTCATTCCATCTACTTCCATGACACTGGGATAATGTCTATCAGCTTATGATCCATCCCAAAGTAGTGGTAGTAGTTTTTTAATCTGCACTGAAACACTACAGGCTCTTGAAAAAGAAAATATTTTCTTTATGTTTTAAAAATTATTTTTCCTTTTATCATCTATGCATGTGTGGTGGCTAGAAAACTGCAGCCAGGTCATAGGTGGGGTGCCTCCTAGTAGTATTATAAATAATTGAAAGAATTGTTTCAGCACGAACAGTTTGAACAGTAAAAATAAATTTGTTCTTCCACTAACGCACCAATAAATGGCAACAACAGAAGCAGCAGCATACATTTGATGACTGAATGTTTACAAAATTATCATGTTTGCAAAAATTGCCAGGGATCTTTTAAATTAACACCAAAAAAAAGTTTTAACTTAAGAAGTTTCAACTGCCTGTAAGCCAGCTGAGTAGTCCCTAAATGACTGGACTCACCCTGTACTGTTTTTGTTAGAATGAACTGCTGAATATAGAACACTGTCCTACTGAGTGTCCACTCAGAATAGGACATGATCAAGTAAAATTAATTAGAAGCATATTTTCCCCCATCATATTCATAAACACAGATGTAATTTTCACATCATATATTCTTCCCCATCTCAGGAACAATTACTGAGCATACTGGAAGCTGGGACTTTCAACCAAACAACAAGAACTTTAATTAAAAATATATAGATACATACAGAAGTCAACAGGATCTAAGTCTTCATTAGGTAATAAAGTAATTTAAATATTAAGCATGAAGTCCTTAATATTCTACATTCTTGTTAACCATAACGTGAGAATCATCACTATGATGAGAATTTTGAGCAATAGACAATTTTTTTGTAGGGAATGAGATTTCTTTAGGTAAATGTTAAGCAGTTCTATGGTATTCCTTCTGTGTTTCCATACAGTGCCCCAGCTCACAAGTGCTGTCTAATAAAGATATTACAACACTAGCAAACATCATGGCTAAACTAAATCCTAATGTAAACTACTGTTAGAGGGGTATTACATTTTTTTCATTTGCTCTGTGAGTTGCAGACTTTAGGATAATAATATTGCTCGGTAATAGCAATAGCTTAATTTCATGTTGTAACACCCTAATGACTTTATTGTTTCACTCCCATTCCAGTTCCAATAGCTATTACCATTTAAACACCTGTATTATCAGTGTTGTGCTTGAGTGCCTTCTGGATAATTTACTTATGTTACAAAAGACTAACTCAAAGGAACGCTATACATTTCTCCAACTGTTGCACCATTTATCTTTTTAGCCTAAGCAGAATCCATCAGAAAAGCACGTGTTGGTTAAAACAACCAGCCTACAGTCATACTTCTGTTCATGTGCAGGATATATTTCCTTCAGCATGATCATGATGATGTTTGAGAGAGAGAGAGAGAGAGAGAGAGAGAGAGAAGATGAGAATTTTTAACTTTTGGAACCATTTCTAAAAAATTTCCAGAGCAGCAAGTTCTTGTTACACACAATTAAGAAATTAAAGCTGCTCAGACAGAGATGTCCAAGTACTACATTTAGGTCAACGGTTTACCAACACAAGAATTAATTGCTTCCTCCATGGAGGTAGGCAACAGTACACAGTTCTTAATTTCATGGGTGACTATTAAAAGGCAAATTCTCATACACACAATGATTTGGATACTAAAAAAAATAGGATAAGCTATAAAAGTAATATACAACTTATCAGATACATACACCCTTATCAGTCTTCATAGAATCATAGAATGGTTTGGG
>NW_010287329.1:0-13001 GCF_000700745.2 Antrostomus carolinensis
CTGCTGCCGGGTGAGCCGTGCCTGGGCCGGGCGGGCTGCGGGGGGTGTTCTCACTGTGGGGCACGGTTCGGCGGGATGGGGTTAGTTCCCCGTCCACGAATGTAACTGAGAGAAAGGTTTGGCTGGGGCAGGGTGTGCGGTCTGGCAGGAGCACTGCTGAAGTAGAAGCCGTTCCTTAAAAATAGGCGCTAACGCTTATTCGTGCTGGAACTAGGGTTTGTAATTGGCTTTAAGTATCAAATAAGAGAGTTTCTCTATCTTCTGAAATTGTTTCCTTCTTTCTTGGCCTAGGTGTTGGCTCTTTAGTTTCTGCTTCTCTTTTAATTCTCTGTATCATTTGCATTTTACCTCTCTTACAGTTCAGTGCCTTAATCAGTTTACTGTCTCTCTTCAGTGTGTGCTAAAGTTCTTTCTGGGTGTCTGTGCTCAACTTCTTGATGATTTGTATCTGTCAGCAAATGCCTTAAGGAACGCCTGTCCATAATTTAGAGGAGTTAAGTATACAGCTGAGTTTAAATTAAACTCATGGATGTAACTTTTGTATTGTAACTGTGAGATAAATTAGTGTCAGACTTCAGTGCTGTAAGATTATCTTCAGTTAAGATGCTTTGTCATACTCCTCTGTCTTCATAGAGTTCTTCTTTCAGGATGATTTTGTCTTCATAACTTGGGAAATACAAGGCAGGCTCGCAGTCTCAGGGTTGTATTTTTTTCCAAGAAGATACAGCTTTAAAAAAAAAAATTAAAATAACTTCATATTCTTAAACTCTTAATAAAATTGAGACAGTGTGAGTGAGTACCCCGTTTCAATTTCCTCTGAATTGAAAATGTGCTAAATTAGAGGTAAAAGCATTTTAACTTAAGCAAAGAAAGTAAGTGAATGTTTTTGATGTTGGAATTGGCTTTTAAAGACTCTGACATCATGCTCTTTTATGAAAAATGAGAGGTTAGTGTTCTGGTTGACTTCAAAGCTGATCCAACACACTGCTCTGTTGTGGGTGGCATATTATTAATACTCCAAGTAGGTGCTGAGGTTTGAGAAAGCGTTTCTAAGGCAGGGTTGGGTAAGGTGGTTTGTGTCTTGAGCAAAAGACCAAAACCATAATTCTGTACTCAAAGGTGTTTTCCACTGGACTGTCCTGGGATATGTGTTCCCTGTGAATTGTATTGGTAAGCCGGGTACTTCACTTGTGAACTTTGCTTTTGGTCCATGCAGATAACTTCTTTAAATGACCTATATTGCTTTTATTTCAGAAAAGAAAATCAGTTAATGAAATTCAAAGTGAAAACTTGAAGAAGGGCAAACCTGTTAAAGTACCTGTGTTAATTGTGTGCTTCTTTTTGCATGAAAACAACACTTAGTAGTTTCAAATATGAATAGTAAATGCTTAGTTGTTTGTAACTAAATAACTTCTAAGACAACTGTATGACAAAGTAAAGAATGTGGAGCAGGAAACTTAGACAGAATTTATAATGCCAGTAATTTCCCTGTTGTGGTAGATGTGCAAACAAAGTAATGGGAGATAGGGAAACCTATCTATTAAATAAAAGGATAATGTAACTGAAATAAATTTAAAATCATGTAGCTAGAGGACTGAAAATGCATTCTTGTATTCAGACAGCTTTTTAGTTGACAGATTTGGGGACTGTGCTGCTCTAACCTCATCTTGTCACCAGTCACAAGCATGGCAGTGAACATACATAAGGGTATGTTTCACATGTTCTCCTGTCCTGTTCTCTGTGTGATACCAAGGATTGAGCTTTAACCTGTTACAGCCCATGAGATGAGTCAGTTGTGGTGCTTAGTGCACAGTCTAGATGATACCTGCCAGAACTGAAGAAAAACAAAGCTTGTTTATTAGGATAAATTATAGGCTTCAGAAGAATGAAGGGAGGGCAAGTAAATTCTGGTCTTAAACACAGTCCTGGAGCTTGGAAAAGTCCCTTAAATCTTAAATGGATTTTAAATAAATGGATTTTTATTGTTTTCCTTTGGCAAGCTAGAAATTATGGTATCAGATGTCTACAGTAAGTAGTAATGTTAATTCAGTGTGTTCTAAAACACTTATACTTGAATAAAGGCGTCATGTTCTAGAAGCCCTTACTGCTCTAAATGAAACAATCAGATGACAATGTGTGTTGGAAAATAAGAGTGTAATGTAGGCTTAGAGATTAGAGAAATAAAGATAAGAGTTAATGCTGTGAGCCTTCATGAGTGTGTACTTAGAAGGGATGTAATGTATTCAGAGTAAAAATCAACCATGGAAACACATAAGGTTGCCACGTGCACAATAAAGAGGGCGAACGATGACTTTTCTTACACTTGGTAATATAAAGTGGACACTAGAAAGGATGTGTTGTGATTTCAAGGGGGAGGATGGTAGAACAGTGAAATACTGAGAGAACAGTACTATGTGTCAGGTCTGCTGAAGAATATAGCACTTAAGGGGCAGATGAGGGAGTTAAGTAAGGCAAAGTGTTGGCTTTGTGCCTGCTAGATAGTGAGAGACCTGTTCAAAGCAAAGCCTCCATACAGAGTTGTCTGAACTTTGATCTACTATTTCACACTGATGGCCCAAGATCTCCGAAGGTCAGAACCAAACTTGCAATGCTGCATGCAACTGACCTTATTCCTAGTGTCCTCTCCTTGGTATAAAGCTAGAAGTTGATTCTGTTTTGAGCAAGAGGTTGGACCAGACTAGCTCCAGACATCTTTCAACATAAATTATGTTGTGATTCTACAACAGTAGTATAGAGGAGAAATGACAAGCAGAAATGTAAGTCCTAAACTACTTGTAGGAAACATCTTTGTAAGATTTAAAAATTACAGGTAATAAGCAAATAAGTTGTTTACTGTATTTTAAACTTTCATTTATGTTTCTGGAGAAAACATCAATTTATTTGCTCTGACTTGTGGCATCTAGGAACCCTATTAATGAAAAACTTTTAATTTTCCAAGGGGCCATACAATGGTTGGATAAGATGCTGTCTTCTCTAAAGAGCTCATATTTCAAGAGGCAGCAGGTGACTAAATGAAGGAAACAGGGGGACAGTATGAACAGGCAGTGATTTCAGCACATTAATAATACAATTATTAATCTTTTAAAGGCATCATGACAAAGGAGAGACTTAAGAGAGTTTCACAGACAGCGGTTTAGTTATTTTGTTGATTTTTATTAGACTTGATTCCTGCAGTCTTAATTCTCTTCTCCGCTACTTTTTGTGTGCAGAAGAAACTTTTAATCCAAGTGCCTTTTTGATTATTAGTGTTTTTCAGCTATTTTAAACCCTTCCTAAGCTCTACAAAGCTGAGTTGATGTGAAGGCTCCCGCTGAATAGTCTCCTATCTTGCCGTGTGACAACATCTGCAGCTCTTTTGGCTATAGCTCATACCTTTGTGTGGCTCAACAAAGGTTTGTTAAGTTAAGAACACGGAGTTTGCAGTTCTGTATGAAAATTACCGCAGTCACAGTGTGATGTAGTGCAGAAGAAGTCTTCATGTGAAAAGAGTAGTACTGATGTGAAGTAATTCTGTTGAAGATGTTGTTTGTAAGGTAGCGGTAGCCCTCATTATATGTGTATGAGGCTTGGACATAGGTGTTTGTGTCTGTAGGTAACTGCTGAAGTGTCTCATCTGTGGATTTACAGAAACCATGTTAATCAGCTCTTCGAGAGCAGTATGTGTATTTTGTAAAGAAAGATCTTGTATGGACTTTTAGTTTTCATTTTTAGCAGCGTACTTTGAAGACAGAAAATGCTGTGTGGTCTGTGTACCAGATGTGTGCTTTCTGGTATACTATACTGTTAAAACAAGATCTTTAATTACCTTAATTCCATCTTAATTTTTGTTTTATGATAGGGATTTGTCAGTTAGTATGCTATATGCAAGTCTTTTAATGCTGGTGTGTAGGAGAATGAATTGCTCTGTGTGGTGGGAGAAAGGACTGTAGCAAACTGTTGAAGCAAGCAGAGTGGTGCATCTTCAGAGTTCTCAAACCATCCTGACATGAAGGCAAGGATGGAAGGCTGGATCCAAGCAAACTGTATGTGCTGTGGAACTAAGCATTGGTGTTGAGGGAAGGAAGGGACATAAAGGAGAGGAGAAAAAATGAGATTGCTGAGCTAAGTTAGGCAGGAGTGTATTTTTTAATTAATATTATTTTTTGGAGAGGTTCTCTGGAGAACTCTTCTGAGACTTGACTGGTGGGAAAAAAAATGCACAAATTCCAGGTCTGCCAGGCTTCTTCATGTTTGGAATCTTTTCCTTGATGTCTCTTGCTGCCTCAGATATTCTATTTCCTGTCTGGATGTTGTGTTTTTGAGAAATTGGTGAAATTTGTGACGTGGATTTTCTGTTGTTGCATCACTATTTCTAAGTGTTTTCTATTGTTGCTTCATGCCTCTATTGCACAGATCTGTAGGGTAGGCGACATCCTCATTAGGCTTACTGCAGAAGTACATGGAATACAGAAATGAGCTTGTATTTGCAAAATCTTTTTCTTACTGCAGACTGGAATGGAAACTGCAAATTTGAAGATACGTGCAATCTGGGAACAGTTTTTCTAAATTCAACTGAGGAACATAATCATAGTTTCAGGAAAAGCAGTATTTAACATTTAGGGAGCAGAGGCAAAACTGCAAAGTACAGTGTTATCTGTCCCTCAGAAATCTCTCCAGTGTAAGGGCAAGGTGAGGTGTAAGGCCTTCAGAGGCACTACAGTAAATAGTTAAAGCTTTAGGATTATCAGTTATTATTCCCCTTTCTGTGTTTATTCCTTTAGTGCACTGATGCATGTCGTTATGCTAGGTGTAAAACTTTTTGATTGCTGATTTAAAAAAAGAGTGTGCCACTTGTTTCATTATTGTAGAGGATTGTGGTAAATGGTTCAGATCCACAAAGTAAACTTTTTTTTTTTGGTGCTACAAGTGGCTGAATTCAACTTCTTTTCTGGATGTGTGTGACAGAATCCAAGTTATTGTGTCATGAAAAATATATGACTCGCTGTTCCTGTCAGAATCGTGAATTATCTATTCTTCGACAGTTTAACTTTTTTAAGCTTCTGTTAGCATGCCAAGCCCAGAAGTTTGAAGGCAGAAAGTTAATAATTATCGGTCAAGGTGCCATTTCCAGCCTGAGGCAACAAAACACGAAGACTACACGTTGGCTGGGAGGATTTCACTTCACCCAACAGCCTGAGCCTCCGTGTGCCTGTTCACTCGGGATCATTGTGAGGGCTGAGATTTAACCACCTGGAGAATTGGCACTTGAGTATAGTCTTCTTCAGAAGAACTGGAAGTGAATGGATTTGCTTGGATTTGGATCAAGCTTTGCATAGTGTAGGTCCAAAAAGATCAACTTACTTGGCAAATTTTAAGGCTTTTAAGGTGATATTTCACCATTTCCTATGGTTAGGATTAGAAGGGACCTTAAAGCTCATCCAGTTCCAACCCCCCTGCCATCAGCAGGGACACCTTCCACTAGACCAGGTTGCTCAAAGCTTCATCCAACCTGGCCTTCAACGTTCCAGAGAGAAGCAACCACAGCTTCTCTGGGCAACCTGGGACACTGTCTCACCACCCTCACAGTGAAGAACTTCTTCCTAATATCTCATCTAAACCTCCCCTCTTTCAGTTTAAAGCCATTTCCCCTTGTTCTGTCCTTAACTGCCCTTATGAAAAGTCCCTCCTCAGCTTTCTTGTAGCCCCTTCAGGTACTGGGAGGCCGCTATAAGATCTCCCTGGAGCCTTCTCTTCTCCAGGCTGAACAGCCCCAACTCTCTCAGCCTGTCCTCACAGCAGAGGTGCTCCAGCCCTTGGATCATCCTGGTGGCCTCCTCTGGACTTGTTCTAACTGATCCATGTCTCTCTTGTGATGAGGGCTCCAGAACTGGACACAGTACTCTAGGTGGGGCTTTACAAGAGTGGAGCAGAGGGGCAGAATCAACTCCCTCCGCCTGCTGCCCACGCTGCTCTGGGTGCAGCCCAGGACACGGTTATTGGCCTTCTGGGCTGCAAACGCACGTTGCCAGCTCATGTTCAGTTATATTTAAGTTCTTTCACACAAGTCCTTTATTGGAGTAATTTTGTGTTGGAGGCTGCCATATGCTAACTTGGTTTCATGAGTTTTGAGTGTGCTTACAGAGCAGAATCCCCTCTCTTTAGCAAGCATAGTAACAATATGTCCAAGTTAGTGTAAGGCTTTCAATCGGGCCAGTCCTGTAATGCAGCATGTGCCCGTATTTTTGTTCCTGTGCTATCTGCCTTCTCTGTAGTTTCTTGCTGTGGAGCAAGGCTGTTGCTGTAATGAATTATTTTGGATCCCCAGGGCTATGGAGATATCCTTTTTAAGACCCGATTAACAGATGCATCACCATTTTCTTTAATGGAGTCCTTGATGACCAGTATCTCTGGAAAATAAAAAGCAAGTGCCTTAAGTTGAAATTGCTCAATTAAGGCATCTGAGAGGAGTTGCTTAAAAACTTCCTGTGTTGGCCAAGGCCAGTCTTGCCCCCGTTGGAAATCCGGGGAGATGGGAAGCAGAGGAGCAAGTTTTGACAACAGAGTGGGTTAGAGTGGCTGAAATATCTGCAGTGTGCAGTAATCCCTGTAAGTTTTGCAGATGTTTTTTCTTCCTGCTTCACCTCCTTCGAGGAGAGGAGTTCTAGGGTGTCAGGTTATTTACCAGATGTCTTTATTCTCTGGGTACTCAGAACTATTGTCTCTAATGAAGCCAATTGTTAGTGTCTGGAGATGTGAGAATATAATGGTAAAAAAGAGTTTATTCTCTGATCTTAACCTGTCTTGCTTTCCTGCTTCTCAGAATTCCTAGCTCTCTGTTCATTGTCTTTATTTATTTTAACTCCCTCCTTTCCAAAGAGCAAGGTGTGTTATCCTGTTGTACAAAGTCCAAATCAATACACAGCAGTTAAGTTAGTATTCTAGAAGACAAGACGACTGATGGACAAAGGATAACAGAAGATCAATAAAACATAGTAAACAGTGGCTTTTCCCCATAAAGAGCAGGAGGGTAGTGCAAATGAATCGTTGTATGAACTGGGCTTTAATATTCATTACCTAGTGTCTCTGTGGTTTATAAACTGGTACATTCTCTGACCCCACTGGTGTTGGATGACAGGGACATTGTGGAGAATGTCCCTTGGTGCTGGTGAACATATTGCATGTCCTGGACCACTTAGCCTGTCAGTGCAGGATTGTTAACCCGAAGCTGCGCGAAGATGGGATGGTTAACCTTAAAAGAGGATCTCCTAAAAGCGTATGGAAATGCATATTCAGGAATTGGGGTGCTCTTCTAAAGGATCTGTTTGAGTCAAAAAAATTGCTATATTGGGTTTTAGTAGCTTATGCAGAGGACTGAGAGCTATAAGACTCTAGATTTTACTCTGGATTTCATGTGTTTTGTTTAAATTATACTTCAGTTGCAAAATAGGATTGCAAAAATATAAGCACGAACCAAGCTACTGTCTCCTGTGATAGAGGGAATTTCAAAGCAGATGACAGAGGACTGAAACATAGATGCAGCGTGTCATGACCTGCAATAAAGTTCTGATCTGAGATTAAATAAAAAGCAAAAGTAATTTTGTTTCACTGGAGGTCAGGATTAAGACTGAGGAAATAAGAAAGTCTGTTTTATGAGCCCAGACAGGCTCACAGAATAAGGCTTCTTTGAAAGGAAGGGAGATACTCATGGTCACACACTTGTGATTGTGGGAGCTTGATTAGGAAATACTGCTTAACATGTGATACTGAAAGCAGACAGTGAAAGTCATCATCTGGGTTTGGTACTGTCTGTCTTTTGGCTTGTGATTGCAGTATGTTGTGTTACCTTCTCTTCTGAAACTCCTTAGTATTGAGAACCTGCCCGTGCAGGGCTCTGCCAGGTTTCCAAGAGCATCTTCTAGCTGGGGCTGGGAACAATAATCTCACAACTGAGATGCAGAATTCCCGTGGCATTCCCATACTCCCTGCCTGCTGGTCACCTCCCACCTCTTGTTCCTGTCTCCCTGACCTGAAATACCCAGGGCAAGGTGAAGATGTCTGCTCTGGATGCCTTCCAAGCTGGGTATTTCCATTCTGCTTACTTAATACATATCTGACATTTCTGTTGCCCCGTGGGGCTTCACTTTTTTTCCCAATACTCTTGTGTAATGGTTGGGGTTGAACACATGAGTTAATGTGTTTTGGTGGTAAATTAAAATGATCCATACGTTTCTTCTCTTGTTTGTAGCTGCTGTGAAGTTTGATAAGGGTTATCTTTGTAAGACCTTCTCAGTAACAGTTCTTTTTGTTTTATCTCTTACACTTCTTCCTCTTCAGCTTCACTTGAAGTGTTAAACAGATTAATTGGGAGAAGGGGGAAGAACTAGGGGGAGATCCTAAATGGCTGGCAACTCAAAAATGTGCTAGTTAATAAAGGATTTGTCAGGTCTTTAATAAACTGTGAGCAGATGCATGACAGTTTTATTTTTATATAAGTTATATATATATAAAAATGTATATTTTTATGTAAGTATTTTTATTTAAAAAAAAGCTACTATTCTGTTGATTTGTTATTTTGGTGAATAACAAGAGATGTGGATGGAGAAGGGACTGGCTGTGCATGCAAACTATCTCCTGTTTTATAATTCCAGTTATTATTCCCTTTGTGACAACAGGCTGTGTTTTCCAAGATGCCTTAGCACTGTCTAGAGGTTACAGGCAAGCTGAAGATCTGTGCCTAACAGCTGTACAAAACTCTGAGTGTCTGAAGAGATTCATTTAGAGGTGTGTTGTATTTAAGAGCATAAATATTTGGTTGTATGGATCTCTATTTCATCATGCAGCTCTGAGATGTGAATTAGTAGTTGGTTTTGAGTATTGAACAGATTTTATGAGTCCTTGCTTTTCTGATGGGTTGGGACAGCTTTTCAATTTCATGTTGGTCAGATTTTTAAAATCCTAGCTTGGTATTTATTATTCTTTCTATCAAGCCAACTTCACAATTAAAATTATAAAAATGAGTAAATAGCTGTGCTGCACCATGGGTGTTGCTTTAGTACTTTACTTTCTCGGGGTATATTATTTTAAAATCTGTTTCTTGCATCCAGATGCCCTAAGTGGTGTATTTACCAGTGAAAACTGCTATGGGTTGACTGTCCTACAAATTTCTTTCTAGTCACAAAGTGAGTATGACATGAACAGTGGCTTTGCAGGCCTCCTCCTTCAATACCCCAAGACAAATAAATGCTGATTTGTGTGATCCATTCAGATCTCACACTATTAAAGAAGGCACTGTCTGTTAGGATCACACTTCTGACTCCTTCATGGAGTTCAGGAGAACTTTTGAGGGAGTGTGGAGACTGTTCCATGGTTTAACAGAGAAGAGTTTTTTTCTTGCAGTGTGGCAATGAGGGTGAGGTGAAAAGATTTCCATCCCATGTCTCAATTTCCACTTGTACTGTGGTTTTTTTTTTTGTTTGTTTTCCCCAAAGAGCAACCAATCTTGTCTCCAAAGCCTTCATTATATATACCATGGCAGAGGCAGCTCCTTAGGGATGGGTGCCGCTTCCTCACACTTCAGTCATCACTGTTTTGTCACCTTATCCTGGAAGACAACTGTAGCTGCCACCTGTGTTTAGTGCCTCTGACTTGACCTCTCTGGGCAATTAAAAGCCTTTCTTGAACAGCCACACCCTGCTGAATGGTGATGTATGAGGAAGTGAGTATGTATGTACTCACAAATTTAACAGGGTATGTAATTCAGAGCTTGCATAGCTGATTGACTCTATTTGATAAACAAATGCACAGTGCATTTATTAAGCATATATATAAGAACGTTGCCATATGCCTGAAATTAGAATTGCCTGCATAATACCCTAATTGAGCAAGGCAGGATATACCTCAAAGACACTTATTTCCCTTTGCCCTTTTGAATCCATCTGGTGGCTTTTGCTGTTCTTTTATCTCCCAGCAAATCAAGACCTTAAAATTGATGACCTAAAATTCATTTCCTTGAAGCTACTTTACGACACTTCTCTTTCTGTGTGCGCGCGTGCACAAAATGTAACCCACATACAGTGGAGTGCATTTGTTCTTACTGTTTGATCAGGTAGTTGAGACTATAGACCTCATTTCTGTCTGCAATAGTGGAAACTTTTACAGTGCTGAAGGCATTTGATGGACAAACCTAACACTGGTAATTCTTGCTTATTGAATAGCAAATATCATAGGATGAGAAAGGGAAGATTTTAGCCCTTTTTTACAGGGAAGTAACTACAAAAGAGAATGACAGTAGAGAGCTTGCATGAAAACTACTTGAATGGAAATTAGAACTGGGGTTCTTAAAAATTCATTAAGCATATTTTTAAAGCTCTTTTCTTCGTATTGCCTTTGAGCTCAGCAGGCAACTGGGGAATTAGGGTATGTGTTGCCGCAAGACACTCGCTTTCTGACCTTTTCATTTTCAGCCTGTGAGGCTGTCAGCTGGAATTCCTGGAGACAGCTACGTTGATTAACGTTTGCAAGAGTGAGATCTGCAGGCGTGTTTTACAGCTCCGTATGTAGCCGGTCAGAATTTAGTATGTGCATCTCTGAAATAAAGAGACCTGGAGGAATTATTTAATTGACAGATGTTGTCCCATCATACTAGTCTAAATGAGGTCTGCTTTCCACTAAGATAGGACCTGTGTTTGTGTTTGCATGCTGTATGAGTGAATGAGACCATCTACGAACAAATAATTGCTTTCTGAGCTGAGAGAGAACGGGTAATGACTGTGTTGCTTCCTGCATTATTGATCTTTGGAAACTACTTTTCACCAGAGGCAGTAAGAACACTTTTCGAGGAGTGCTGGAAAGTTTGGAGAACTGTTAGTTAACTCACACGTTTTATAGAGGGGGTTTTTTACTATTTTATCTTATGTTTGTGGCCTGATTCACACAGTGAAAGACCATGTTGGAGTGGATCCATGCTGCTTAAGTAAAAGGGGAGGAGAGCACTGTTTGTGTTCTTCCCAATCTTACTTTATTTACTTTTCTTTTGAGAGTATTCACATGGCAAATTATCTTTCTAGGCGTGTTAACAGTCCCCATGATTTGAGAGAGAACAGAGTAGGACCTATCCTCTCATATTCTTGTTGCTTGGGGGTTTGAACAAAAGGGCTTTAAGTTGCATAAGGACCTCACTTTGTGTCATCACATCCTACTGATTTTCTTTTTCCTTATGAGAAATATGGTATCTTGATATCTACTTTTCTGTAAAATTATCCTGTTCATTCAGATGGCTAGCGAAGTTGTTTTTCTTTCATGTATCTGCCTGCTGTAGTTTCTTAGCAATTAGGATTAAAAATATGTTGTGGAAGGAGCTCATCATGTTCTGACTCAGTTGATTTCAATAAGAGTCAAGCCTGTACAGCAGCTGTTAAGGTCAGGCAGTCTGTAGTTGACCTATCATATGTTGCAATTAAAATGTATTGCAGCTTTTAGAAATAGGAGTTACCTCAACCAGAGAAAAAAATGAAAAAAAACAACCCCCCAAACCACCAGAAAGCTTTAATGTATTAAACTGACCCATTAACTAGAGCTCTATTTGTGTCTAATGCAAGAAATAGAGGGGAATGCAAATCAAGCTAGTGGCTTTGATTTTAGTATCCTGTTTTTAACAGGGACCTTTTTCATGTTCCAGGCAGCAAAGTCCAGGGAAGATTCTTGCTGACATTTATCAATTAATAAGTTTACACCTTGAAATGTTTAGAGTTGTAAATACTATGTGAAAAATAAGAAAGCACATATTTAAATGAGAACACATACATGGATGCTTTTGCCATGTACTTCTACTTCTTTTGCCTTAATATTTTTGTAGATTTTTGTAAAATATTTGAATGTACTGTAATAGAATGACTAGGAAACTTTATGATTGCTTCAGCCATGTGCACTTGAGTGTTGTCTTTTTTGTCTCTCTCTTGTAGACTAGTATTTTTAATCATAAAATGCTTAAACCACTCTTTGATGCAAAATTAATCTTTAAGAGACTGTGCTGAAATGTATATGTCAGCTCTAGAAGCTTTTTGAGAAGCTGAAAAAACACCAAGACCCATTATGTCTTGGTAGTTGGGAAGCTGGGAAAGTCTGGGTTGTCTTGCCTAATGTTTTTAATTAAGCCTCACTTAATATATGTGCTCATCGAGGTTTGACTATGTTTGTGTGTTTGGTTTAGTCATTGTTTTTTTTTTTAATAAGCAAAAACTTTGTCTTTAGCATGGGAAAAATCCAGGTTGTTAGGGGCCATCTAGGTTCTGTTTCAGTCTTGGGAGTTGTCCTGTCCTCATCACTGCACTGCGTCCTCCAGTTGGAAAGCTACAATGCTACCGAACTTCTGCATTTTAGTTTCTAGGTATTTGAGTTGAACATAAAGCTGAATGAAATGAGATGAATGTTGCCTTAAGCAGAGAAAGGTGTATGGTACTTGCCAATTCTGTGCAGAGTTTGACCTTTTGTTTTCCTGCTGTTCTTAGGATGAGGTTTCTTCAGAGTTGACTTTACATTTTGTTAACCTTCTATGATCCTTCTATGGATTAAAAGTTAAAGGAATTTAAAACATAGAAGCTGTCAGTAGTAGTTTATGAACTCTGCACACTTCTTGCTAGAATAAGATGGGTTGTGTGGTTCTTTAACTTGGTTCTTACTATCTGCTATTGCTGTTGTAAGAAGTTAGTGATTCTGTATGATCTTAATTGTTTAAAGTGCTGTGTGAACACTACTCCTTAGTGAGGTAAGTTAAAGCAAAATTTTTCTCACTCTGAATAATATTGAAACTCAAAATAACATGATTACCTGCTCAGGGCTTTCAGAGAAGTCTGGAAATCTAGTCTATAAGCCATTTTCTTCCAAAACCAGCTTATGAAGAGCTGGTTTTTGTTCATGTGGTGCTGATTTATGTTTCTTGCCTTCGCAGTTCCCAGATAGCGCGAAGTGCTGGTGATACAGAATCACAGAATGGTGGGGATTGG
>NW_010287330.1:0-17636 GCF_000700745.2 Antrostomus carolinensis
CTGGCCCCGGCCCGCTGCCCCCGGCCTGTCCCCGTCCCCAGAGGTCCGGGGTCCCGGACTCGAGCCGCGCGGCTGCCACAGGGACATCCTCCCTCTGCGATGATCATCCCTGAAGCGCGGGGCTGGGATATTTCGTGTCATGTCCCCTCCTCTCTTTACCCCGTAAAAAAAAAAGAAACCCTTTTGGTGTAGGTGTGACCTTAAAAGCACACCGTCCTCCCCCTCCAGCGGGTTTGCAGCAAGGTAAGGCGCGACAACGTGCTCGGGCAGCTCCGGGGTTGAAGGGACGAGGGCAGGGGCGACAACGTGCTCGGGCAGCTCCGGGGCTGAAGGGACGAGGGCAGGGGCGCAGGGTCAGTCCGTCCATCGAGGGATGGGAAACCGGGGTTTCCCGGAGGGTTCCCAACGCCACCTGCTGTTCCCTTCTCCCCGAGCCTGACTGGGACTGTCCCTTGCATTTCCAGCACCCAAGGTCTGCGATGCCTGCAAAAACAAAAATGAAGATGATAATGACATCGTGGAAAACCTCTGCAAAAATGATTTTGGTAAGTGGCAGCAGAGCCCTCTCGCTTGAAACTTGAGAGTTGAGGATCAGGTAAAACTCCCAGAGGAATGAGAGAGATGTGCCTGAGTGAAGGCCAGGCTTTGCCATATCTGTAGATGGACCCGTCCGACTGTTTGGTCATGAAACACAAAATTCCATCTCGGAATAAAAAATGGCCCTTTTTATAGTCCTTTTCTGTTTGCTGTTCCGAAGTAGTGCTCCTTTATGTTGATGCTGCTGGCAGGCCAAATAGAAAGTAAAATGAAAAGAAAATAAAATCTTTCATCCAGACTGTTGCCTGGGGAGAAGTAGAGCAAAGCTTCATTTAGACAGATGAGAAAGAGCCACATGACCAATCTCACATATTGTAAGAAAGGCTCTCTCTCTGCAGATTAAGAGTGAAGCTCTATATATCATTTGACAGAGAAGGTGAGGGACAGACAATTGGGGATATAAACTTAATGGGAAGATCTGGGGTTAGAAGAGGACAAGAAAGCCCCTTCGACACAGACAGCTGAACAGCACATTATCCACACATTAGCATTTCAAGAGAAAAAGGGAGTAAGGAGGGAAATCCTTTCATAATAGATCAACCTTTATACTTGGAAACAGATTTTAGTATAAACATCTACAACAATTCAAAAGTCTTTTTAAAAAAACAAAAACAAAAACAAAAAACCCACTACCCAAAACATGAAACCATGACTGTGGGACATAATTGCTAAAACAACCAATAGCTTTGGCCTGGCAAATTGCACTTAGATAAATCCTCCTAAAGCTAAACATGCCCCACAGATTCTTACAGAGCCCTGTATCCCCCTCCTAGTTATTTTACCAAATCGAATGCAGCTGTTGGACCAATTTGCCCTCCATGGGATCTAGTCTTTAAAAAAAACAATGCATGTGAAATACCATTTCCTTAAAGGATTGCCTAAAATCTCCTCCAGCCTAATCAATTAAGTTTAGAAGTTTTCAGCCAGAGCAGAGATCAGGTTTCAGATTAGGTCTAGGTACTCATCTTCCCACCTCCCCTTCATACTCTAGTTTCAGGAAAACTGTCCTCTTCCAGCAAAAACCAAAGCTTTGTTTAACGTAGCAAACCTGTGCTCTCTCTGTTTGCAAACAGGAGAAAAGCTGGAGAAAATACTAATTTAGAAAGGAAGGAAAAAGAGGGGGAGGGGGGAGAGGAGAAAAGAAACCCAAAAAACCTCAACCCTAAGGTTGATTCAAACTGAAATGACTTGCATGCCCTTTGTGGCTTTAGAAATGGAGCCACCTGCTGCCTCTTCTGTCAGCCCTGACAGTTTAATTAGCAATAGAGCACCTCCCTCCCCAGGTCCTCTTTATGTGCACTAATGGGAAAAACCTCTTCTCTCCCTCTCCCCACTTCCCCCTCCCCTCACTCTATTAGCCTTGAAGATAAAAGTGAAGGAGATTGCCTACATCAATGGGGATACCAAAATCACCCCTGAAACAAAGAGCAAAACCATCTACAAGCTGAATGGGCTGACAGAAAGGGATCTGAGGAAGATCGTGCTCTGGCTCAAAGGTGGCCTCCAGTGTACCTGCGATGAGATGAATGACATCAACGTTCCCTACTTGGTGATGGGGCAGAAGCAAGCTGGGGAACTGGTGATCACCTCGCTGAAGCGGTGGCAGAAAGGGCAGCGGGCTTTCAAGCGGTTCTCCCGCAGCATCCGCAAACTGCAGTGTTAGTGGCTTCGGCTCTGGCTGCCTCCAACAGCCACCTCTGTCCCGAGCTCTGCGGGCCTCCTGCACCTTCTTGCTTTGGCCCCTCTGAGCATCGAGATGCCATGGGCATGAGGCACGGTGTCTGCTCTCCAAGAGGGGAGGGAGCCCTCCGTTTCTGTACATAGGTTAAAGTGTAATAAAAAAAAAAAATCATGATTATTTTTTGGAAGTATTAAAGTATCCTGCTTAAAGCTTTTTTTTTTTTTTTTTTTTTTATGGTTGCAAATGTGACTTTGGTCTGAGGTTTTTCCCTCTTCATTTTGGTAATGCTGGTTCATTTATATTGCTGCTTCTCTGTATACATGCATGTTTGTTGTGCAAAAGTAGGAGATGCAGAGAAAGACAGCCACGCGTGCGACTGGCCTGTCACAGTGGGTATGACTCTTTCACCGAGGTGAAATGGCTTGCCATCTATATTAACACTATAAAAATCATGTTACGACTCTTGTATGTGATACATAGGCACCAGTAAGAGTATATTAACCATTCTCACATTTTATTTTCCACAAGTCTGAGCCCTTCTCTCTCAGAAAAAAAGAACAAGTTGATCTGAATGCAACTTTTTTTTTTAATTATGTTGAAAATTAAACCATCTCTAGCCTAACTGTAATATACCTAGTGATTAACCTGAAAGAGTTGTAAAATATTGCTTTAATTAACCTTGTAAATACTCCAGATAAATGTTATATTCTTGTATATAAACTTTACATCATAGTTTACCCATTGTCTTGGTCTGTATTCACTTTAATCTGTTTTGTGAGAACTGTGAGAAAGCTGTCCAACTGGGCTTTGTCATGGCAAGGCAAAATTTGGCCTTCCACACCAAGTGGCCAGTAGAGAAGCATGAGGAAGCATCTAGTGCTGCAATCAGAAAAAACATAGTGGACCTAATTTCCCCAAAGATGAACCCCCAAGACAAGGGACTGAGGTTCAGTCAACTCATTTTAATATGTGTCTGTTGAGCTCTTCAAGGTGAAGAGTTTTCTGTGGCTTCTTTGTTCAACTGCCTGCATTTTCATCTCATCTTCCCGGAAGACTGCTTTTTGCTGATGTGGAATTGCAATGAGACCATTTGTTTAAAAATCAAATCTATTTGCCCATTTCTTACACTTGAAAAAGACATATTGAAGAGTGTAAGAGTAGACAGAAAAATCTCATTTGCAACTAGCAATTCAGAATAACGGTAGAGCAAGGCATGTTTTGTGTCTATGTACACTCACTATTCTCAACTGAGAAAGAAAATAAAACCTACCTAATAGTGTAACTAGAGGAATGTTTCCCAGCATTTTTCTTACAAATATTTTCTGGTGAAGAGCATTACCTGCTATAATTTTATTGTACTTATCCTGAAAAATAGTCTTGCTTCCCAGTGCTGTCTCACATAAAAAAAATTCCTCTTAGTTTCACTGAGAGGATGAGCAGTCCAATATTCCCAAGGATGTTCTATGCTTACCATTCACAGACAGAATGCAAATCCAGCACTAGATTATTTTTTTTAAGTTAAAAACATCATAGTAATGTCTATATTTAGTGTGATTTTTTTCACCATCCAGATAAGAAGATAAAATCTAAAGATCCAAATGTTAAATTTTTCTTAGAAAATAGAATTGTTTGCCCTCTCCCGAAGACTTAATGCACTCACTACATCCGGTACAAAAAATAGTAGGACTCTGAACAAGAAAAAAAAGATCAGCCCTCACAAATATCCTCAAAAGTATAATAATAATAATTTAAAAAAACAACCAAACAAAAGGCCCCATTCCAAACTGGCTCTCTAACATCATTAAAACCTTTCTGAAAAATGAACCTGGCTTCCCAGGAAAGAGATTTGAGTCTTTTCGTGCTATGGCATTAATTATTTTAATACCAGCACTATGTTCATCATCTTACAGAGCCATCAGCGTCCAGATGTCACATTGCTCTACCCATCTCACTCAGCATATAATCTAATACCTGTCCTTGAGCAGCCATGGTTTTCGAGGGAACATGCTCACAGATAAAAAGCTGCCTGAAGATGAGCCTGCAGAAAACGGGCTTGTGCTGCCTGGTGGTGAAAGCACTTCGAAGAGGCAGTCGTTGCAATGCAATCTCTGGGGTTTGAAAACGAACAGCCAGGACTGCTCCACTTAGCCTACCTTACAGATACTAAGTCCTCCTACAGCAACCATAAAATTATCTTAATTGGGCTGTCCTAGAAAGCAGCAATACTGACGCTGATGAGGACAGACAGGTCACAAGTTACTCACTCTGGGGTCATCTTAAGGCCAAGACTATGTAACAGATTTTTTGCCAAATCACTTAGACGTGACTTGTGTGTGAAGACACACACATATGGCCAACACTGCTCTGCTTTAAAGAAAAAAAACAAAAAACAAAAAACAAACAACATTCCACTTCCTCCATCACAAAATAAATGCTGTTACACCAGCAAAATCCTGTTCCTGTCACAACAGATGCAGGAGAAAAAAAATAAACTAGATTGGCAAACATTCAATTTTACCAGTATAATCAGCATCCTGGATTAAGAACATCCCACCATCCAGCGTACCCCTACTGACCAAGCCTTCTGCATGTGGCCCTCGGCTGAATCCCTGGGACTATCCACCCCCAGGGTGAATGGGCAGAGGCAGGATTACCTTTCAGATGAACAGGATTTAGGCAAATGTGAAGAGCAATGGGACTCATGTTTTCCCAGTTTAGTTCCATTAGCTTGTTCTAACAGCATTGTAATAAAAGATGGGTCATATTTACCTCACCAAGGAAAGGGAGTCTCAGTGTTTGTTACACTATCTGTTTCCAAAGGTGTATAAACCACACATTGCAACCTATACAACTGAAAATTAAGATTTTAAAGTCATAGCCTGAGGAAATGTCCTCTCCCAGATACTTTCAAAGAAGTAAACACATACATTTTTCACATTTACTGTTACTTGCTCAACAATAACTGAAAATCTGTGACTGTGCCAGGCAAATAGTGAATGAAATATGTAACAAAAAATTATCTGAGCCTGTTACTTCGGTGTGTCACCTATAGTTCAGAGCAACTTTATTACCTGGTATGATATGGTTCAGTTCTAGCAGAAGTTTTTTTTCCACAGTTGATGAAAAAAGGCAACCCACTGTTGCATTTTTCAGACACTTTTTGTCTTCTAATTAAAACAACATTGTTAGGCAGCCAATTATGTAGCTCCCATTGTATTTGCTTTCATAAAAACTATAAAAGCAGTTGACTACAATGGATTAGTTTAAGAACAATAATAATGATACTTGACATTTATACAGAAGTTTCCATTTAAGTTTCTCAGACTGCCTTCACAAAAATAGGCATTAATATCCCTATTTTGCAGATCAGGAAAATGAGGCACAGTGAAGTGAAATAATGTATTCAAAACCACCCAGCAAGTCTTTTACAGTCATGAAAAGCAGCATATTTTTTGTCTCCAAGTTTTATGCTCTAATCACTAGACCACAGCAATCAGAATGGTGTATAATCAAGGCAGCACTTAGATTATAATTTAAGAGCATAATAGCAACCAAGGCTCCCTCCAACTTCTTCCCCCTCAGTGTGTAAAAAAAAATGACTGCCCAAATTCAAATCTAAAACCCATCAGCAATATTCCTTGCAGTCTTTTCCTTTCTTCATTATTTATCATTCCCTCTATCCTTTAATTACTGCTTAATCCTTTCCTTTCTCCTCACTTCTCATTCCTTTCAGACACCCACAGAGAAGCCACTCGGCCCCTCTCTTGCTCCTCTCATACAGACACTTGCACCCTCGGTATGGTTTATTAAAGAACTCGTGCAGTATAACTACACACAAACTACAAAAATCCTAATGACCAGCTTAAGACCTAAAAAGACCCATGCAGGAAATTCAATAAGAGGCATTTAAATTTAATTAATGATTTTCTACAAGGACAGGAGGGCAGTTAGATGCCACAAGGAGCACCACAGACACATGCTGGTCGCCTCAGGCATGGCCACTATTCCTATTCTGCAGCAAGATAAATAAAGACATTTAAAGAATATAGTGAGCATGAAGAACACACAGATAAAGCACACCTGCCTTTGCATGGCCAGGTCTGTCACGTGTCTCAGCCCTGTTGTTATTACCCTGTGTTCCCCCATGGGGGCCATGGTGCACCTCTCTCAACCTTCTTCCAGATGTCTCACTACCTCTCTTCAGCCACCGAGGGCATCAGCCAAGAGCAGAGCCACTGTGACTCAAGAATGAGCCACCTCATTGTCTCCTGGGTGCCTGCTGGGGCATGAGCAATCCCCATGCAGCTGGCAGGGCAGCCCCTTTTTTGCTGCTTCTGCAGCCTGCTGCTATCCTCGCCAAACCTACCAGCCCTGTGAGCCCTTGTGATGTGCCCGCAGTTGGCAATGCTAGAGGAAGGGCGATGGGTTGATTGCTACCAGAGCAGTAGGCAGCCTTCCTTAGGTCCAGCAGCCCAGGCTTTTGCTATTGGAGCCAGAAGTTCTTATTTCTAGGCTTCAGAGACATGCCTGTATGATTTATTTGGAAGTTGCTTTCTTATCAGCAGATGTAGATTCAGCACAGCCTCACTGTCTGATGAAACAACCACAGGAATGGATCTTGTTTGCCTCTGTACAGAGAAGACAGTGCAAGATATTCACATCACAGGAATCCAATACCCAGACCTGTCTTACAAACATAAATTAGCCTATGCTATACCCCTTCGGGGTGAGTTTAATAGGGTAACATTTTCCAAATGCATCAACCCCTTTCAGGGTGAGCTGTGGGCTCCTAAATCACCTAGATGCCTTGGAAAATATTAACCACTATCCCCCACCAGAGTGAAAGCCAGTTGGCCGAGGTCAGCCAGCAAGCCTGTCACCCAGCCAGGAGGAACACCTCAGCAATCAGCCAGCCAGCCCATCGCTCTCATGACTGATCAAAATAACACAGAAAGCTGCACTGCAAAGCAGCTGATGGAGCAAACTTCAAAACCAATTACTGCACACGCAGAGAAGCTGTCCCGCCAGAAAGACTAGCACAAGTTAGGAGGTATGCCCAATGCCTTACAGAACAGACCCAAGAAAGAGCATATATACCTTCCACAATAAGGTAACACTATCACTGCAGCTCTTTCAAAACCCAAATGATGCAGATCATCCTTTTGGAGTAATTTCCAATCCACAAAGGTGATGCTAAATCATGGAGAATTTGCTGTTTGGACATAACAGGTTGCCATTAGAGTTACAGCCAAAACTAGAAGCAACTTGCAGATTTAGGATTGGTTTGAAAGGGTAGCAGATATGCTAGTTTAAGTACACTTTCAACTTTCCAGGTCTTTGTTTTCAGAGCTTAACCCCAGCAACCTTCATTAGACATTAAACTTTCAGTACGGAGCCACTGGGGAAGGACAATTTAGAGTTTTCCATTGATACCTGCTTCTATCAGGCAAGAGATAACTAATCCTTCCCTGGCAATTTCCCTGCGTTGTGGTTTGCTTCAAATCCCTAACATTGTCTAATTGCCTTTTTTTGTTACGTGAATCTCCAGCCATGCACAACAGTGAACGCAGGCTGCTCACACACTGAGACAGGTGCTTTAGTGGCTGCAGGGCTCACATCATTAAGCACACACAGAGCTATTAATCATTTCAGCTTACTCTGAGGCACAAACCTGAATTAGTTAGACCACTTTCCTAAGCAAAACAATAGCTTAATTGTAACAGGTAAGGCAAAAGAGTTTTGAGGGGTAGAGTTTCAGAAACTAGAGCAACTCCTCCCCCAAAAAATAATCAGGCAAGGCAAGGAAACATACTGTAATCTGAGAATTAGGAGGTTTAATAATTTGTTTTCAACAAGGGAAGAAAATTATTTTAAAGATAATCTTATAGCCTCACATGGCCCATTTGTTCCCTTCAGATGCTGAATTCTTCAATATGGGAAAGATTTTCAGTATTCGCATTTGCATCCTGTGAACTGTAGCACTGCAATCACTCCAGTGATATGAACGGTGGGGTTTTTTTCACACAATATGGATTTTTAAATAAAGCATGGATTTTCAAAAGAGTCTATGAAACTAAAGCATAAGCTCAATTTCCGAAGCATTCTTAGGTTTTGATTTTTAAGTAACTTACACAACAAAAGGACAAAAAAATAATTTTGTTGGAAGCAGCTTCAGAAGGCATATTTAAAACCCTGTTAGATGCTTACAGATGTTTATCTCTTGCTTAAGGTACCCACATATATTTAAAAATTTGTCTGCAACACATATATCCTTAGAGAGTTTAATGTACTTGGCACCCAGAGATTTTGGAAATGGGATCTTGACTGTTGAAAATATTAGCAAGTAGCAGTATCATAATCTGTCTCACACATGTGAAATGTTAGAATTGTCTTTAACTCTTTCATTTCACCATTTGACTAGAATATACGACTTACTGGGAGGGCTCTACAATTCTAAAGCTAGCTCTGCCTTCACGAGAAAACACTGCATAGAAATCAGTCCCTTGATCCAGAACTGAGCTTTAGAAATCTTGCTCGAAGGATTAACATATATATATATATATATATAGCTATAGTTAATAAAAGGTTTGTTATTTAACAAGATTTCTCAAAATGGAAGATGGAAGAGACACTGCATTTTCTCCTGTATGAAACTCAAAAGGATTATTGGAGACATCTAGAACATGGATTACAATACACATATCCTATGTTAGTAGAGTGCCATGACCTAGCTTAGGGCGAAGTTCACCTAGCAATAACTACCCTTAATGTGTGCATAGTGTATCTAAATGTGAGCTGCTCCATAGAGGCTCCATTTTGTTGACCCCCAGCTGTATACTCCCAGCACCCTCCTCAGGCAGAACTATCAATCACACAATGCAGACACTGCCTGCATCAGCTCAGCTCTTTTACTCAACCCAAAATCAGCTCTGAATAAGATCAACTAAATACAATGAGTGGTTTGTGGTGAGTTCAGCAGCAGAGCAGAAGACCCACCTATGGCTGCACCATCTGATGCATAGGGAAGGGCGTGATGCAGGTGGCACGTAGGTCACACAAAGTACATCCTAACAACAGGTCCTCAGCCCAGACATTTGCAAAGAAGCAAATATGTTACAGCAGGCTCGGTCTCAGTTTGCTGCTATGTCTTGCCCAGCATCAAGTTAAGTTGCTGGGGTGGTGAGGGCTATTAAAGAGCTTGCAGTATCAGCTTTGTTTCTCTATAGCCTATCTCCCCAGCACGCAAAGGCGTCCCCTGGGGATTTGGCCCTCACTGCAGGCAAGGAACACAGGCTGGGGTGCTACTCCAGCTCTGTGAGCTCTCACAGGGTAGAAGAACAGCAGGTTGGATCCCTTCAGATGGCAGCCTAATGACCATCTGCAAGTCAGGGCTCAGCACACTTGCGTCTCTGACATGGAAAATACACTTTTTCAGCCTTACAGTAATCTTGGTAAGGCTGAGCACCCAAGGCCCAGGCTTGCTGTATTTGCCAGCTGGGGTTGCCTCCTTCTTGACTGTCTCCCACACTCATTCTATCTTTGATCCTCTCAAGGAGAGAAAGGATCTAGAAGAGCTTGTGGAAAACTTTACACACAGCAGCACTCCAAAAAGAGATAACAAGAAGGTGCTGGTGAATACTGTAATGGCATAATCTACTTCAGTGGGAGATTCTCATCTGGCTGATGTATTCCATTTCTGACACACTACTGAAAGGACAGTACAGAAACAGAGCTTAAAAATAAATAAGAGGACAAGATTTGCCAGGGAATTTAGTACCAGCACACATTCTAGGTAGACTTTATGAAGTGTGAAATGATGGCCTAGAGCTGGTCCTAGGGAAATAAACAGTAAAATTCCGTATACGTTAATAGTAACGTAAATCCAGTACTGACTACTTTCAAAGAGTCCGACTCTGTAACAGTAAGAGTATTTATTTTCTGAGTGTCATGCTATGCATAAATTAAGGACACCAACAATTCAGAAGAGCCACTCCTGCTCAAACTCCAATTAGAAGAGAAGCATTTTGAAGAGATTTAATGGAGCCCTACTGAAGCCAACTGCTCTAAAATAGTATTAGTGCGATAGCTGACTAATTCTGAATAAAACAGGTACTTATATATAAATGCAATAGCAGAAGCTACCTGGAAGAAAAAAACAGCAACTTTGTCACTGTTTCACCACATAAAGAGGTGGACAAGGGACTGTGGTCAGGATGAAGTTATTCTCACCATATAGTATCAGGCAACTGGCTGAGTGCAAAGCTGCCTGAGGTTCAGCAAAGTCAGCCTGGTGACATGTGGAGCAGATGCTGAAAGTCTGACAGCTGGAAATGTTGGAAGCACTTGTCATCGGGAGGTGGCAGGAAGCTTATGTCAGCTGGAAAAGAGCCTGGATGCTTGTTGCTAGAGCAGCAGAGAGGGTTTTGACAGATAAAAATGTTGGTGAGCAACTACTAGAGATAAGAGAGCAGATCCCTGGGAAGGCAGAGGAGGGCTAGTTCTTCACGTTTATCTTTAGAGATAGGGTTACAACAGGTCACAGCAAACCCCCACTTTGGGGCAGGGGCTTGCATAGTCCTCAAGTCATCTGCTGCTAGCTTAACCCCAGAAGGCAATTGCTAGTCTGACATTTCATGCTCATTCTCTGTGTTACGATATAAATGCTACAGCTAGCAGGGAGCTCGCAGATGGGGAGGAAAGTAAGGGGCAAGGAGAAAAAAATACTAATCTTTGAGAAGAGTTAAATTCAGTAGACTTTACCTTGAGAACCTGAATGACCAAAGCTTGCATACACTTAGGTTTGTACCTGGGAAAGCGCCTTCTTTTTGTATTTTAGTTTCCTCTAGAGGCATTCAGAGTAAAGCAACGAAGACATAGCAGATGTGTTTTTGAGTCAATATAATTTGGTTCTGAAAAAAATAGGGGGGAGAAAAAACAAAGTTTCTTAACTGAGATGGCTAAAATATAAGTACATTAAAAAACAGGAAGAAAACCTGAGGACAATGAAAAATGAATAGTCTTCAAAAAGACTGAAAAACAACCTTGTTAGTAGCTGGTTTTGCTCCAGAGCCAGTAAAAATACTAGAAAACAACAAAAATCAGAAAGTCTTTTGCAAGTCTTTTTTTTTTTTAATACAAGTTTCCCTAAATGTACAATATTTTTTACAGACATTTTCCAGAGCAAGAGCCTCTTCAAAAAATGTTATAGAAGTTACAGTATTGATAGCAATTTCAGATAAATGGAAAACTCAAGGTCTTTGTCAATTTTCACAATGTGAGAAGCTCCTTTAACCAAGTACAGCTGGCTGAACTTTTTTTCATTAAATGGTTTATTGTTTTGGATAACTCAAACAAATTGGCGAAATTCACCTAGTGCTGTTTCTTTTTCATTTCCAAGGTTGGGAGTGGACATTTCTGAAATGAAATATTTCAGTTTTGGTAGCAGACTTGCTCAGTCACTGGCATTGCCCATACTCACTCAAGCACACTCAAACAGATATGTGAGACAAGATGGCAAACACTTGCCTAGGCTGTGAGAGATCCATGTTTAAATCTTGTCCTCTCCTCCCCTCTGTGCTCTGTGTCCCAGTTCAGATCAAGAGCTCAACCAGTAGCCAAAGGTTTTAGTAGCCACACACTTGAATGGGGAGTGTGCTAGGTGTTCCCTTCTCAACTTCTGCTGCTGAAGCTTTTCCAAGTTGTATAAAATTTTAGAATAAATCAGAGAGAGAAAGAATAAGCTTATGGCCTGATGACTAGTTTACTCACTTTGCACAGCCGTGGAAGAGCATGAAGTAGAGGGGTCAGAGCCCATCTCTGATCCTCAGCTTCTCTCTTGCCTCTGTAGACGTGTGCCATGGCCCCATGTCAGACTCATAAACACAGAAGATCCAGCACAAAAAACTTGACCCATAAGTTCTGATTTTGCTTGCTTGATCCATCAGGATTATTTTTTAATCTAGGCATCCTAGGAAAGAAACAGAGCTCCATCCCAGAATACTTCATTTCCAGTGTTAAGACTCTGAGTGTTAGGCGAACCTTAGTAAAAGCTTGAAGCAGTTTGGAGTCTTGAATTTAAGTTGTTAACCTCCCAGGTAAATTGCCCTACTCACTCAACCAGTGGATAAAATGGGAGAGCTGGGACTACTTCTCTCTCATGTTTATGATCCAATCCTTTGCTTTTATTAAATGTACCTGAAAACCAAATGAAACAGTTTGCCAGGTGTTAAAAAATGTTTCTATAACCTCAAATCAATCCTAGTTGCTGTGCTGACAATTCTAAAGAAATGAAGTTTCCATTCAGTCCATAACATTTTTTTTCAGTTCAGCTGCCAAAATACTTTAAACCCAGAAACTACTTGCACAGCTATATAAATTAGGTTTACTAAAGGAAACAATTAGCAAGCCTGTAGCCTACAGGAATTTCAATTGGTGCTGCTACAGTGCATTGTTTAAGTAATTAGAAAATGATTCCAACTATTGTAAGTATTTGCAACACAAATGCTGAGCACATAGATGCTGTCCTATTAATAATGGGAGCTATAAAAGGATTGAAAAGCTAGTCTGCAGAGGAGGTCACTTGCTTATTAGTCTAACCGGTATATGCTTTTCATTGTCACCAAAGAGCAATATTAAAATAAAATAGGACTGTACAGGGAAATGTCCTCCTGCACTGCTAAATTTGTGAGAAATCAAAAGATATAGATGTGTCACTTACTCCACTCAAGTTTAAACAGATGAGCATCTGAATAAAGACATGAATATAATAATTAGTGAAGTTAAGGTGTACCACCAGACTAGAATTCTGTATGAAATACTGAACAGAGCTACAAAATCAGCAGCAAGATGTCATGAAACCAAAATGAGTTTCCAAATGAATCTCTGTTTCCAAACAGAAATAGCATCAATCATAAATATTGATCTTGTGGAAACAAATTTAATAGGAAAACTCAGCAGAGATGCTCAAACCACAATTTAATACACTCTACAATCCTGCAATGCAATTAATCTGCTTAAGACAGTAGTACTCCCAAGTAGTAATTTCAATTTCAGCAGCCTTAAAAAAATCTGCACCTCAGATTTAGCTATTAAGATTTAGAGATGGGCTAACAGCCAGATGTTTATAAACTCTTTTCAGGTTACAATTTAGTTACGGTTACAGGGTTAGACAATGTCCTCTCATTTAGCCCTTCAACTGACTAGCTTAACCATTATTTGCCACTACACTAGGCATATGCACCCTGCTGGCTGCTACTCTCCAATGCCAAGTCATCTATTTCCCTGCTACTGCTAGGCTGAGCCTGTTCCATTCATCCCCTAGACAGCCTCCATTCAGGGGAGCATTACAGGCTCAACAGACCTCTTTGTTGGAGTTCTATTTACACCACCATTTTTTGTTACTCAGATTGTGAAAGGAAACAACAGGAGATGGAGAGGAGACAGACTGCTAACACACTGGACCAGAAGTCATCAACCTTGGTTCTTTGAAGTGATATGCACAGTAAACGCAGAAACTATACCAATATGTGAAATAACCTGGTGGTCTAAGTGTAATTCCCAATAGACACGTGGATCCATATCTACAAAAGTCAGCACCATAATCATCAATAACTGGCAATCTTCCTCTTTCTTTATGAAGAACTGCAGTGTAAGTATTCACCCGGCTCCCATTGATTATAATGGGATTTGGCTGGATAAATCTCCATGTAACTCTTTGAAAATTTGTGAGCTTTGGGGCAGTCGCTGCTCAGAAGTGCAAAACCAAACACACGTTCAGATGGAATGTGCTCCCTTCCGAAAACAGCTAAAATGCAGCAGCAAGTATTGTGAGCTTTTGACTCTACTGCTTCTGTCCCAAAGCTGTTGTGAGGCAGAAACGCACCTCCCTGCAGCAGGAGAGCACAATGGCCGCGCCTCCCAGGCACAGGAGTGCTGGAGCACATGCCCAGCTTTGAAGACGTGTTTAATTCCCTTTGACTTCAGCAAGACTAAAGCACGCACACGACTGCTTCATGGCACGGATTTCAGCATGTGACCCAGAACATAAGGCATATGGCAGGGGTCCAGAGGCCTCACAGTGGTTTCAGTTGTTGGGTTGTAGATGGGGAAGCTGCTTTGCATACACACCATGCTGCTCAGCAGCTGCCTCCCCAGTATGCCATGGGCCAGCGCTCCCCTTGCCCACACCACAAAGGCTTCTGCAGCCACATTGCTTCACTCCCATGATTCACCCTGTCGACTTCAGTGGGAGCAACACTCGGCATTTCAGTGAGCAATAGCAAGACCAAGACTTTCGATGCCCAGGTGAAAGACACAGCAAGTTGAACCATAAGCTGAGCAGGCATAAAGGGCTTGGGTTCAGTGAACTCTGCACCGTTCAGACAGACTTCCTACACGGGAGAGCAGCTCCAGCAAGGGTACATGTGAAGCGCTCATTTATTTGCTGTACTCTGACTGCAATACACCTCTTATCCCCTAGTTATCTTATCTTCTTTACTTAGTGCAGCACCACACTGACCAGCTCCAGCTTCTTCTCCAGCTCTCAGCTGTCCTGCTACTCCTTTCTGAGCTTTCCTGTAGGGTAGCTCCACACTGCTTTGGCTGCCAGATTTTAAGTTTGCAAGTGCATGACACTCCGCTCCCACTGGTCATGCTGGCCATTAGCCTTCCCAGCACTCTCCCACTCTGCTTCTATTTTCCAAGGCAGTGATGCCTTAGACAACATGAACATGGTTGCTTCCCTGCGATAATTATTTCCCATTTTTACAGCAGGACAGATACCAGATAGTGCAGTTGTGTAAGATAGGGCCACATGTGTTGCCTTTACCATGAGTCCACTGCTAGTCTTTCGAAACATTTTATTGGTGCCCAGACTCTAGGGTCTTGGGATGATAAAGGTCTCAATGTTTTCATTTTATGAAATGTGCATTTTTAGACCTCCCTTTTCAGAAAAAAAAGAATTGAAAAAGAGAACCCTACTAGCTAAAAAAGTAAAAATTACTAATAAGAATTAAGTATTGTTACTGTGGTAAATTTTCTGTTCCTAAGGCAGTCACATCATTGGGAGAACAAGGGGATTGGCTCTCGAATTTTCATTTTTTGAAGTAAAGAGGTTTGCTTCACTAACTTTTGCAGATATGAGGAGAAACACATTTTCATGTGCTGCTTTACAGCAGATTAACTTACTATTTCTCCCTTGTCTGGTGTGCTTTGCTGATTTTTAAGAGCACCTCCTTCACAAAATAAAAATGTTCTTCTTTTATCTGACAATATTCAGAGGCTGGACATAAAACTGACAATGCACAGAGCACAGCGTGTGCATGCATGTTTCAGTGCGTAGAAATTTGCACTTTTAGTTTTAACCAGTGCAAATGACAATTAAAAGCAATAGCTTTTAAACTTTTGCAAGAGGTCCTATTTTTGCATTTTACAGGGTAGTTAGAAAAACAAATTTTATTGCCTGTGTAGGGGAACAATTTTCAGTGATTTAAGCTTATAGTGAAGCCAGCTGATGTCCATCTTGCTTTATCTGTATTGCTTTATTCTTTGATCATAAATGTATCCAATGAATATTTTTATGTTTTTTTACTTTCTTGGTAAATTGCATGCATCATGAGATATAAAAAAGTATACTAGTTACTATTCTTTTCATAATGGGTTTTCCTTTCCAGTACAGTATTACATTGTAGTTATCCCATTGAGAATTTGCCAAAATTATCTGACAGACCCACTTTGGAGCTTCATCAGTTCTGACATTCCCACAAAAGTTCCATGAAGAAAAAAAAATCCATTATTTTTTGCGTCCCAGGAGTCCCAGAATCCAGCCTAATCAGCCAGAAAGAGCTGTTTCCTTCTAAGGCCAAAGCAAGCCTTTTAAGCCTATCAAGTTTATGAAAACATAGACAAACCCGGTAAAGCAGTCTTTAGAGGGGAGCTCAAAGAATAAAATTTAAAGTGTTTGTTGCAATCTGTTGAACAGTGGGGTAAAGCTGACAACTGACAGGGCTGCCTGGTTATCAAGAGATTGAGATGGGAAAACAGCCTCCAGTGTTAACTGCACATCATTTAAATTGCTATGATTAGGTTTACACTATCTTACACAGCTCCTTGGCTTTGATTAGACTTCTGCCAAGTGCTCTGAGACTCTTATTTGATAAGTGTTACAAAGGTACAGTATGTGTGTCATGAACACAGGCACTACTTTTATGCAGAAACATACCTCTATTACCTAGTCTCATTGCAGCTGCTTATCTCTGTTTACTAAAACGCAGAAGAAAGAGGAAAAGTAGGATAAAAATCTATACAAACTTTCCCTTGAATATTTCTGCTCTGTCAGAGGTAAATGTACTTTAGCCTTCCTATTTTTGCAAAAAAAGAGATCCTACTGTTGGATTTTAAAGAGCACTTGGAAATATAATAGAACAATTTTTAGGGATTTGAGCTTATTGTGAAGTGTTTGTAGCATATTCAGGGTTAAATGGCCAGTATGGAAACTATACAGCAGAACTGCATAAAATTATGGCTTGTAACCCACTGTATTATTTTTGTAAATAAAAAAAAAAATCTACTCATAGGGGAATATACCACTATCCCACTATCTTTCCCAGATAAGGTCTTTCCTTCCCACCAGAGGCTGATATTAATTACACAGCCTTGCCACATAGGTAGAACTTTGTGGCAAAGACTGCACAGGTCTTGCTGGCAGGAGACTCCAGCTGGAGAGTCAGCCAGCTAGCAGGGAGCAATCTGTGAAGCTGCCATACCTGAACAGCACTCCATTGTAAACACAAGCCCCAAGCTGCTCAGTACTGGTTCAGAGCTGGGCTGCCCTGGGTCTGCTGCATTGGATGTCAAACAATGAGAGTCAGCCCCTGCTTTCCTTCATGGCAGGACAGATGTTTGCTACCTCTGAGCATGTATAGACTAACCACTGGTATTTTTCTCTCCGTGCAACAGACACACTAAAAGCCTTCTCCCACACTATACAAGTGAAGAACCATGTACAAGCCCTCAGCAACTTTGCCATTTAGCAGGGCCTGGTGCAATAGGACAAGGGGTAATGTTTTTAAACTAAAAGGGTGTAGATTTAGACTAGATGCGAGGAAGAAGTTTTTTACAATGAGGGTGGTGAAACACTGGAACAGGTTTCCCAGAGAGGTGGTAGATGCCCCATCCCTGCAAACACTCAGGGTCAGGTTGGACAGGGCTCTGAGCAACCTGATCTAGATGAAGATGTTCCTGCTCACTGCAGGGGGGTCGGACTAGATGACCTTTAAAGGTCCCTTCCAATCCAAACCATTCTATGATTTTAAATTAAACACTTCTTCAAGGGCAGAGAGGCCCTGAAGAGAGATCTAGA
>NW_010287331.1:0-1147 GCF_000700745.2 Antrostomus carolinensis
CAAACATGGCAAGTGCTCATATGCCTGCTGGAAGCATTTTGCAATTGTGATTAGTTCATGGACCTTGGTTTTAGAGAAGGCAGTTCAATCCAAAAGACCACTTCCCTCTCTGCATAAAATTGATCCTCTGATATCATCAGTGCATAATTTTTTCTGGGTCAAGGACAAGACTTTATCATAAGTAAGTCTCTATAAGTATAAAAAGAAATAGGAATAAGCCTTTTGCAAGAGAGGGTAAAGTTAAAGCAAGAAAAAAAAAAAAAAAGAGTAGTTTGTATAACTCATTAATTTCTCACATTTTAATGCCTTCCTTCCAGGAAAATGGAAGAGGTGGATAATGTTTCTGATCTAGAAGGGTCTTGTTGAAAGTTTTGTCCACATAGTAAATCCATGTTGGCAGAAAAGTATCCAAGACGGAGAGTTACTCATCTGAATAATATCTTAAATATGAACCAGAATTTGTATTTTATATGCAGATTTCCCAAATCATTGCACTGATAGGAAACTTTTGCCAGCTGCTCCAGTGCTTTGAACACTATTCCTGACATAAGAGCTTCCTTCATTCTTTCTCTTTTCTTCCAGTAACAAAGTAAGAAGAAACCAAAGTTTTGCTTTCCATTGCTCCTTATGATCACCTCTGGATATGAACTCAATTCATGTTGCTGTTGCTACTGAAATATGAACATATAAAATATAGTTAGATTTATTCATGTAAAAAACCCCATGATAACGCAAGGTTGCTTTTTGTTAATAGAGCCACCATTTGCAGTCTCCTGCAGTTCTCCTCCAGGCTCTTGTTTTCTCTAGACTTACAACTGCTACCATGTGTCAGGCAGACTTCATGGTCTTAATAACTAAAATGGCTCTTTGCTGAGGGAGTTACTCACAAAGGTGGTAGACACATCACTATTTTTCCTCCCCACACTTGCTTCCTTCCTTGTATCTCTTAGAAATTTGTTCCTCCTGTTATTAGTTGTCTCATTTCTAGGGAT
The DNA here is from genome assembly GCF_000700745.2 of Antrostomus carolinensis. Classification (NCBI taxonomy): domain Eukaryota; kingdom Metazoa; phylum Chordata; class Aves; order Caprimulgiformes; family Caprimulgidae; genus Antrostomus; species Antrostomus carolinensis. The sequence goes on from NW_010287331.1 coordinate 993, forward strand.
ATGGAGGTTGCAGTGTTGTGTATTGAAGATGCAGCTTTGCAGAACAATGAATAATTTTATTTGCAGGATACTGTCGGTCTGGATAGAAGACACAATATGTCATCTCTTGACAAAGATTGAATAGATGGTAGTCTTTCTTTTTCCTTTTTTTTTTT
>NW_010287332.1:0-758 GCF_000700745.2 Antrostomus carolinensis
TCTTTCGAGGTCCCTTCCAATCTCTGACATTGTGTGTGATTCTGTGATCTCAGTCCTTCTCCAAAATTTTGCTACAGCTATGCTACGGTGAATCACTTCTGCTCTGAGCCTGCAAATTTTTTCACACCTAAGTTAATGCTTTCTTAGCAATTTCACGATAATATGCAAAATCATATGTGTAGGAGTGATGAGCATATGTTTCCTGATTATCAAAATCGTCAGGTGTTCTTTTTTTAAAAAAAAAAACCCAACAAAACAACAACAACAAAAAAAACATTTTGGAAACTCCTGATATAATTGAATTGTTTTATAATCAGATAAATACAATATTTCTATTAATAGTTCCTGAATGCTGGGAAGCTTGGAATGACCAATTGACATACAGTCTTTCAGGTCTTCATTACAAATCTTAGCAAATAACTAACAGCATATTTTCCTCAAAAGTGCAGTTGTTTGAAAAGTTATTTCAAGGTAATTAAATTGATAAGTCTCTGCATTCTCATACATCCATACCTTATTCTGCTTTTAACTTATCGATGTGCCTACGCCCCCCCCTGCAATTTCACAGAGAGCTGGTAGAGAGTGAAATCAGGAAAACTATATCTCAGCTGCATCTCCTTCCCATGACCACAGACCTCCATGCATATGCATAAACATATACAACATATGCCATGTTTAGAAAAATGGCAGCTAGCCCTACTCCTTCGTTTTTTTCAAGATACATTTTAGTTCTACCAGTATATATATATATATATATA
>NW_010287333.1:0-9027 GCF_000700745.2 Antrostomus carolinensis
ATAATATATTTTAATATACTATAAAAATGTAAAACAATGTAAGGAAGAATGTAGGCAGTACCACTTCAGAAGGTGAGAGTCATTTCTGTATCCACTAATTGCTTTGCTGCTGTTTGAAATGTGAGAACTTTAGCACATGAAAATATCAGAGCAAAAGATAATTTTCGATGTTATAAGTGTACTTCTGCAAAGCAATTTTCTTGATTAAGCTAGAAACATTTTGTCAAAGTCTTTTTTTACTTCTGTTGGTTTTAACAGTGCAATTCTAGTAGATGATATCCTGGTTCCATTGTAGAAAGAACAGCAACTTCTAAGAATACTTTTGTAACAGGCAGCTAGAATATTTATTGTTTGCAGTTTGATAGAGTTATTACAAGATTAGCAGATAATTCATGTTGCAGAAAAGCAAATAGTATATATGTCTGAAAAATTAATTGTAGTTTATCTCAGTTACAACTTTTAAAAATGCCAAGAAGCTCTCAAAATACAATCCTCCCTTTCTATTAAAATCCTCCCCAGAAAAAAAATATTTTGAAAATAAATTTTTACCCACAATAATTAGCCATAATATTAAACTAAACCAATTAAAATTAATGAAGTTTATGTTTCTAAAACCAAATGTGTAGTGAAGCTGGAATAATAGCTGCCATGTACATTATGTTGCCTCAGTGACACACTGATTATTCATGTACACGTACATTTAATTACATTCAGAATTAAACATTACCTCAGATATGCTGAAAGAAGCCAGAATTAGGTCCTATTAAAGTACTAAAAGGAAGAAGAATAGAAAGGAGTACACAAAAAGAGAAAGGGAATTAGAAAAAAATAAAGGAGATGAATATGATACATTTTGTTGCTATTCCTATTTATGTTTTTTCTTTTTATTTAAAAAAGAGAGACTTGACAGCTCCTGAGTGTTAATCTACCTCGCCAGGTTTTAATTCTATTCTATCTCAACCCAGACATTTGGAAGAATTTCAAAATAAGACAAACAAACCCCTCACATTCTAGCAATGCTTTGATAGCTTCCCAGCTTCTTTAAGTAATGAGTTTGAAAGCCCAGGCCTTTCAAGGCAGTCACACAAATGGCAAATTTCAGACTAATCTTTTGAGGAAATGACACGTGTGTTTGAAGATGCAAACTAAAGGCTTCCAGAAAACATGACCTAACTAATTTAATTAAAATTGACAGTTGGTAAACAGACCACAGTGTCTTTGGACTACTTTGTTTCAATTTAGTTAAGCTGACTTTTAGTCACATAAAAGGATGAGCTGGGAAGCGAGAGCAGAGCAGGAGGTGCATCCATCTAAAATAAAGGCAGCATTTCCTGGATAGCAGCTCTGCTCCTGCCATCTCCTTGCAGTTCCCCTGGCTCAGCAGAGAAAGCAGTCTTTTGTGAAGACTCGATTGCAAAAAGTCCCAGTCTTCGCTTCCTGCTTGATCTGTAAGAAGTCCCAGGCATGACCATGGAGTTACTGAGATTAACCCATGGCCATTTCACCCCTCTTTTTAAAACCTGTATTTCATTTCAAACCTATGTACTACACTATTTGGAGCATTAATTTGGGCATCTCAGTTTCACTTCCTCTCAGTGGTTATAAAGGGTGAAAGCAGGGATATTACAGTTTCTGTCTTTGAAGCAAGCTCTATTAATTTATTCTTGGGTTACAGGTGGAAAAAAAGCTTTCTGAAAGGTATACAAGGGCCAGAAAGCTAGTTCAACTCCCTTTTACCAGCACCATCTGGCCTCCCAGAGAACGCAGGCAATTCTACTGTTGTTTACACATATAAACTCATCCAAATGCATACTGCTGAGGCTTGAGTTGAATCAGTGGCAGAGAGAAGGAAGTAAAGGGAAAAAAAATTGTCTTGGTATGTATTGTTGGAAAGATCTGCATTCAGCTATTTCAAAGTTTGAAATAAAATTTTATTTTGCATAGATGACTTGGTATGTATATCTTTAAAACCACTTTCTCTTGTAGTGATTGCAGCAATTTGAACAGAAAATGGCTTAATAAACTGTGAAAGGAATTAAGCACTTTAAAGAAAACACTGAAACACTGAAGAATTATGTTAATATCAACTGGAAAGTATTTCATAACCATACAAAATAAATTTAAAAGATGCATAAAGTATTTATTTTCTGGTGTTCCGTAAAATCTCTGTATATGTACTTTAAATTGTGCCTAGATTGAGTTGATCTCATCAAAATGCTACTTCTGCACAGAAATTAAATTTACTTTTTTCACTGGAACATTTGTAAAGCTTTTTTTTTTTTTTTAAACCAGGAATAATTTTAAGTTCTGTTTTTCTTTACATAAGTGCACTACAGGTTTAAAAAGAGTCTTAAGGGAGAATTTAACAGGAAGAGCTATCCTAGGGTGTGCTTGGCTCTAGTTAGTTGCTATGTCAATTTTTCTTAAGTACACACGGAAATGTGGATCCTAAATATTTAATCACATATAAACAGCACATTTCCCTGTTTTCATGCAAACAAAGTGCAATTCTTACATGTAAAAATTTGCCATGGGATAAAAAAGAAACACACTGCATGTGTGGGCCCCAGAATGATTTTGCCAGCCAAACAAAACTGTCCAATCAAAAAATGATTACTAGTTTAATGTAATTATTACAAAAAGAGGGGAGGAGGGCAGGGAGAGGTGGGGGAAATAGTTTTACACACAGTCCCCAGTATCTCTCCCTTTTCTCTCATGTCATTCTCACCTTTTTTAATGCTCCTCTGGTCGGGTCCCATGAGTCAGTGGTTCCAGATTTTCTCAAGATGGAGGAGGAGGAGTGGGGTTTATGGCAAATTGTCAATACTCCACATTCTCTACCATAAGGAACATCCTGATGTTGATGGAAGTGTCTTCCCCACCCAGAAATCCACTAGTGCCAATTTCCACGTGCTTTCTAATACAACACTGTCCTCTTTCTTCATTGGTTATCAGTTTCACATGAAACTGGATTTTATTATTCATGTTGTGTTACATTGGATATTTCCTCTTTCTTCTCTTTTTTATTGCTAAATCCAGTTTTATCCAGCATTCCTATAGCAATAAATAATTAACTACTGGTGCACTTTTCCTCGGTTATCATCCCATACCTACACTCCTCAGTACTACACTATACTTAAACATAAACAGGTCATAAACAGGTACTCAACACAGAATAGCTATTTGCTGCAGAAATAAAGCCAAATTACTATAAAAATAGGTGTTGTGCCACACAGTTGTGGAAAACTAAAGTTAAAACTAAGCAAGTATTAGTGACTAGATCACTACACAATTTGTTGTTACAGCTTAAAAAATCAAGAACAAAGTTCCAGGCAGTCAAGGTCAGATCAAACAAATCTGTCCTGTTCCGAGGCTTGTACAGTTCTTACAAAGATAATAGATTGTACCTTGTTAACTGACCTGAAGAAGGAAACTGTGTGTTTTTACATGAGCAAGGGTGTGTTTGGGAGCATAGTATAGTGGGTGATCTTGGTAATGCTGCAGCAATTTTACTGTCTGGTGTGGTTTGATTCATGGCAATAAAATTCAACAGAACTGTGATGGAAGTTCTTTAAAAGAAAGCAAATACATCATTGATTTAGAAGTGGCCAACACTATTATTGCAGCTGAAGGCAGTTAAGATTAGCATGAACTCTGAATTTTTGACGTAGAAACAAAAACATTGCTAGATTTTCACATTGCTATTTCATACCTATCATAAAATGTTATTTCCCCGATAGTATGATAAATGGCTTTATCAAGATATTAGCATTCATTGGAAAAATAAGAAAGTCTTCCTGGTATACAGCTAAGCAGTACTAAGCTAAGAATAGATGTTTCTGCTTTCAGGTAGGACAAGAATACTTGTGGAGAAGAGATTCCGGCTTCTGAGAATCCCTGCTGGACTAGTATGTTAAAGCTACCCCAGCTACACTGTGGGCTTTGAGATATAATGCTTCATTTTAATTTGGTCTTGCTAGAAAGTACAATTTTTAATACAGAAATGTAAATCTAAAATGCAACCTGATAGAGTATGTTTTACTTACTCTTCTTTCTACAAAAGGATAAGCACATAAACATGTACCGTAAGCACCTTATAGTACTTTTGCTCACATAAACATAAGCACCATGCTAATGAAATAAGCCATTTACTTAGCTTTTTCCCCCGATTGTGAGAGTAGGAAAAATAGGAAATATCTCAAATATTTAAAGTATTTCATTTGTTTTGATATTGCATTTGTGCCTAAAGTAGAACAGTGCCTTGTTAAAAACAAAACAGAAACACAAACTCACAAACATAAAAACCAGTTCCTGACTTTTAAAGTCTCTTCTAGACTTTTTTCTTCCTATGTCACATCTGGCAATTAGATCCAAGAACTATAAGCTTAATTTACATATGATGTGTATCCTTCTGTTCCTTATTACGTCAATTGTTTCTTTAAAATAAAATATACTGTATGCTCAGAAATCATTAACAATATGCAGGTAGGAGAAAATTGATTTGTACCTACAGGGATCACTCAGAAATTTATGAAAGGTCCCAGTTTCCTAGTCTCCCTTAGAAAATGCCATCTGAGTAGAAAGGAAAAGAACGCTGCCTCTTACCAGCAAAGACGTTGAAACCTGTGGAGCAGTAGTTCTGAAGGAGGATAGCCTCTGTAGTTTGAGGTTCTTTGGCATATGCAGACAGAATTTATCTAGGTAGAACAAAGGGAACCAGGTGAGTACAAAAGCTTTGGATGAGAAATAGTTTAGTTGTGTAATTACGAGTCTAGGCAAGGTCGTTGTTTAATAGGTTGTTTCCATAGGCTTTGTGAAAAACTGTCACAGGGACACTGTATGATGGAGCTACACCTCCCTGCCCCACACCCACTTCAAGGCTGTTTGCTATCTCATGGCACTACGTGACCTTGTGTTCTTGCTCCACCTAGCCAAAGGCCTAGGTCTGGAGCTCAGAGTTGTAGATATTGTCATGTCAAGTTTCAAGGTCCATTTTGAATATGAGAGTGTGTTGAGCTGTTTGAGTACAGATTTCCATAGAAAATGGAACAAAGAGATCCTAAAAGGACGTTTAGGCCACAAGTTGCCCCAAAACAGTATCAGTTTTAACCAAATGATTTCTGTCAAACGTCTGCCTGTATGTTTCTAATGTGTACTTAAATAATTTAGACCTCATAGCCTTCCAAAGCATCTATTTAATGCCTCATTGCTCTTCCTGTTTCCCTAATCCAAAATGATATTCCCATGCTACACTTCAAATTCATTACTTCTTGAAGCATTGAAAACAATTTTTCTTTTCCTCTCTGAAGAGCATTTGATAACTTTTACCTTGTCCTTTCTCAGACTCCTCATATATCCCGAGTTCTGACACGTTTTCTGAACTTCTAACCATTCTTATCCCTCCTCTTCAGTTCTCTCCAATGAACTGACATTTCCCTGAAAGAACAAAGGGGACTCATTACTCCAGGTGAAGCCTAGTACTGGAGAAGTATAATAGAGGAATTACTTATGTATACACTACATCACAAAAGATATTTGACACTTATAAGACATGTATAAATACATAATTTCATGTAATAATTTAAAGGAAAACAGAGCTGCTTGCATTAAAACTATGGACACTCTTATAGGTCTAAGCAATTCCAAAATAGATAAAACTTTCTTACATATGAAATTGTTTTTCTAGTTTACTTGACGTGAAAGATTTTGTAATAATGCCATCTTGTGACCATGGTTAAAATGACACTCAGTCTAGAACTACAGCAACATCTCATTTTTTCTGCGTTTTAGTCTCAGGCATCTAGTGAACAGACAGTGTTAGATAGGATCAAACAGGCAAGAGGTACCAGTCTTTGCCCCATTTCTTTACTTGACCTAAAACTGTTTCCCCATGGTTAGGTTTTCATCAGGTGGCTGGGTCTTCAACAGATACTCCATACAGAAGGTACCAAACACAACTCCCAGTAGTTCCTGAGTATTAGAAAAATCCATATTTGCATTTGTGGAACTGTCACTAGAACTTTGTTGTTTAAAAACTATGCCTCATATAGAGCCTTCTAGCCAGATTTATTTATGAATTTAAAGATGTCATTTTAATATTAGGGAAACTAGGTCTCTGCAAGGATATTGCCTTACTGCCCGTAGCCACCTCAAGTATTATCTAAATTGACTAGTATATATAACAAGACATGAAGATAGGGGAGTGGGAGTATGAGGAATTAAATTCAAAATTTAGAATCAGCAGGGAGAGGCATTATATTTTAAAACAGTTGATGCTAGCAGTAGCCTAATGAGAGCCTTTTGCACAATGTACGTGCTCCATTGATCATCCACCTAGAGAAGGCCCCGTTATGAATTAGACAGCTATTTTATACTCTACATACTTGCATATCCATGCAATTGTTTTCTTAAATGTATCAAGACAATATGCAGAAAAAAGTACCTTAGACACAGGTTAGAAACTACATATTAGGTTAAAATTTCAATTTATGAGATTTATCTTTCAATTGTTTGTTGCAATTGTGTCTGATTTCTTAAACTAAATTTATCATGGGCACAAGAACCAAAACTATGTCACTTTCTTTATTAACTTGAGTACACGTCTAGGTTTTTATAGGAATTAGGATAAATTAGAAAGGAAATTTAATATATTAGAGGTGTTTAGCTAATTTATATTCTATAATTAAAAGTTTTTATAATAACGAGCTACTTAGATAAATTAAAAAAAATAACATAAATTTAATTAGGAGTGTTTATGCATAGGTAGTTCATAAACAAGTCCTCAGGACTAGTGTCTCCTAATGCCTTATGTGGATTCCCATAAAAGCTGCAGAATGTACAGGGATTGCTTCTCTGACACTTTTGCCAATGTTCAACTAGTAGAACATTTCTACAGGTCTAATAGGCATTCCTTTATAGTAGCTTAATCTTAGCTGGGCCTCTAGATGGTAGTGTAATACCACTAATACTAAAGAGAGATGTAATGGAATATGAGTGTTTTAACTTTTAACATTGTCCAATACCCAGCTCATGTTACAAAGTAGTCATAAAAGCCATGAGTTGTCAGTCTCCATAAAACTAGTTGGTAGTTTCAGTTCAGGTTTTATTGGAAAACTGTCTAGTTTCCAGCATGTGAATTTGCATTCTTATTGGCCATGACAGCCAAATCATTACTCTCTAGCACAGATCAGGGCTAAAACACTCTGCTGCAACAAAGTAAGAAATTCTCTGCTTTCCTTTAGAGGAAAAAAATTAAATTGTCATTTTAGTCTGGCACCTAAACAAACACCACTTTCATGTCAGCAATCTTTAAAAAAATAGCCTTGTGGGAAAATGAATTCTGAGACAATTTAGAATGCATCATGTAGTCTTTTCAGTACATATTTTTATAGTATTTTAAAATCTCTTTCTTGTTCTGCCTTTGACATTTAGAGTACTTACCAATAAAGTTAATCAGTTGATAATAAATTTAAGCATAAATTATGCCAAGAAATATTTATGTGTCTTCTATATTAAACAATGGGTTATGATGACTGACCTGATCACACTGAAATGATGGAATGTTTCTTTCCAATTCATACCAAGTTTTACTTCTTATGGACAGAGCTGCTAAGCTGGGAAACTAAATTTTCAAAATCACTTCTACAAAGGTTGAAGAAAGCATAGTTTTCTAGTCATTAAGGACAGAGTGCACAGTACAGTGTACATAAAATGATGAGATATTTTTCATCTCTTTGATCACCTCTGAGACTGGATTTTGAAATGAGAGATAAGATACCCTTTCCTTAGGCCGTAGTATTTGCAGTGGAAGTGTGTTCCTAGCACACTGTCTGTGTCATGGGATCCTCTTGACTGGACTGGAACTCCCATTCACATAGGAATTGTGTGTAGTTAGTGCACATATTTTGTGAAAAAATAAAGAAGGTTAAATACACTGTTTTCTCAAATGCAAGACATATAACTGTAAAAATCTTTCTAGTTGTGTCTAGAAGTCAGATTCAATAGAAGAAATATTTTCAGACTTTGCAATCCTATCTGAAATATGACATACTGTAGTAGCAGGAAAGGGGATAGAGAAATGAATCTGAAACAAGACCTGTGTGTGCCAAGATGAAGGATAAGCAGGTCATTCTAAACAAAGGATCAAGACCTTTGGAAAACTTAAGACAACATTTTAATATCAACATGTTTATTTTTCATTATTAAGTTTGATGTAAAGAAAATCTCATGGAAGTAATAAAGTATTCCATTGTTTTATATATAGCAAAAATAAGAATTGATTGGAACTTGCTAACTCTAAATTTCGATGAAAGAAGGACATGCTTTTTACAAGCTGGCTATTCACTTTGCCTGTGTAAGTAGGACAGTCCCATAATTTACCTGGTTTTGTGCTATCTCCATGGTCTTAGAGAGAAAAGTTTCCCTTCAAAGCAAATTGAGCAGTGAAGTGAACCTGGGTTTCTCACATCCCAGGGAAGCACCTCAGTTACCAAAACAGGACACACACAGAGCTACAATTTTTTCTCCTTTTTTTTTCTTCTATTTTAGGGCTTCAGAGAAAAAAAAAAATAATCAAATAAATTTAAAAGGTTTTGATCATTTACTGGTGCAGTTGAAACATTTTGAAAGTGGATAAGATTTCCAGGAAACTGCCAGCACTAGTAAAAATAATTTAGGCCTATTCAGGAAATCCTGTTAAGCTAAGTTTCCTCTAAGAGCACAGTATGAAAGAATGCAGGTTTTTGCTTTATTTTTCTTCATATCTCATTTCTGAAGTGTGGGAGAGAATCATATTGCTAACATGAAAAATAACTTCTTAGGCACAGCTACACAAAGACCACAATTTAAAACAGTGTTTATGCTTTCCTTCATTATAGAAGTTGCCATAGTAACTTTATTTCCTTACATAAATAGTGACATCCTATGTTATTTGTTCCCTTTTTCGTAAATAGTGAATGATTCTTCTGATAGGCAAGTCAGATTATTGCTTACAAGTGCCATCAAGTTATGGATGGATTAAAGTGCAGC
>NW_010287333.1:9048-22964 GCF_000700745.2 Antrostomus carolinensis
ATATATCCAAAAAGCTTGGATATTTTCACAGATTGTAATATGTTTTGTCACTACAAGTCCCTTTCACAACTTACTGTACAACAAATTATTTAACTATTGCAAATCTTTTCTTAGCTATCAAAGGCATTCATTAAAATGCACGTGCATGTGCTTTCTTGATGTTTGCAATGCTTTCCTCCTACCCTTTCATAAGCAGAAATGTATGGTGAAGAAATCCCTCTCCAGAGTGAACTTCAGCAAGCAGGGTGAGAACTAGTTTGACAAGCTTTTGAAACAGCCCTGAAAAAAAGTCACACAAGCATTGTTTAAGCATTAAGGTTGTGTTTGTGTGTGTACGTATGAAGATATTAGGTAGCATATGGAACTGGTAAAACTATTATTTGAGACAACTACCATTTTATTTTCCTCATGCTTCTGCTTGCAGCTTTCCTCTTCTTCCAATTTTAATTCAACCTTTATGACTTGTGTAAGAATATTTATTTGAAATTGAAATCCTAACCTCTGTTAAGAGGATACTCTGCTCCAGAAACAGTGTACCTAGTATTTTTTAAATATGGAAAAGGCAACCTAAAAAGATCTCTTTTGTGCACACATAATAAAATGTGCAAGCCCCTCTATAACACAATACATGAACTTTATTTCCTACCTGTCTAACTGCATTGTGACCTAATATACTTTATATTAGCTATTACTTCTGCAAATTCTCATTTTCTCTGTCAAATGATGCATGAAAGCTAGAATCACTACAGCTTAATGGAATAAGCCTCTTATCAGTGCTATATATCAAAGGCATCCCTTTCTGAACATCTAAGGACAGAAGGATCACAAGTTCTAAAATAATTTCAAGAGAATGCACAATAGGTCACTGGGTTTGAAGTTTTGTCCCAGCTGTTTACTCCTCCCTTGCTGTGGAGGAGTTTGTTCTTTACAAGCTTAAGTGTGCAGGAGGTCAGCATGATGTTACAGTTAAAAGATCATGCCAAGACAGATTTCTCTGTCCCAAAGAAGCATTCTATTTGTCTCTATTAGAGAAGTTCGGAAAATTGAAAAAAAAAAACAACAACAAAACCCAAACTAAACAAACCCAAAAAATCAACCAACCAAATCATACATCTTTGAAATAATTCCTATAATAATATAAATAATTAATATAACATAAATAACAATGTGAATAATATAATAATTAATAATTTATATAACAGGCAAGAAAGAAGTTGAAAACAGTTTTATAAATCCAAGGCTGTGGTCACAGAGGCGATGCCCAAAGAACATAAGCACAGGTTTGGGGTAAGCTACAAAGAATGATGAGGCAGGAGAGGGGAGAGAAAGAGAATTCAAGTCCATGACTACCTTGACCTGGACTGACTCCCTCAGCACCTCTTCTGAGCTTGTGGTAACAGTACTTGGTAGATGTAAGGCAGAAAGGATGATTCAAGTCCCATCCTGGAAAACAAGAGGCAAGCAGGTGTATGAATGGTTGCGTCTTTGCTTAATGAAAATAAACTAAAATATATTACTAAGGTACATTCTTGTGGGGGAAATCCAGGACCATGCAAAAGGTTCAGAATAGAACAGTAAGAATCTATTCAGAAAGCATTTAACACGTCCTCCTTTTGCACAATGTCTAAAGCCAAACTTCAGTTTTCATTTTCTTAAATCATATCACGCTTATAATGTTACGAGAGAAAGTGAGTCTGAAAATGTTCAGGTGTCTGCTAACCATTACTTTCTTTTCCAAAGTCCCATTTTCATTATAAAGTTGCATCTCAGCTAGATCTTCTAGCTAAATGGAGGTTTAGCTTATACAATCTCTATGCTTCATCTTCTTAGTTGCATCTTCTTTTGGATTCAGTCAAATGGTATTTGATTATCCCCTCGTAATAAAATCTATGGGCACTTGACTAAAGCTATGTAAATCGTCAAAAAAAAACTAATAAGAAAACAAAAACCTCAAGAATGAGAAAGTTGTTGGTTTTTCTCATCCATTTCTATCAGAGAGTACAACAAAAGGGAGAAATGAACACATGAAGCATTAAACTAGATTTACACAGGAAGCTTTTGAAGCTTCCATCACTGAAGAGCTTTAACAAATTAGACAAACTTCAGCCAGGTGTGACAGCCTGCTTTAGAGTTCCCCTTATGATCTCTGAAGGACTCTTTCTGCCCTGATTTCCTGTGATTTCTAGAATATAGCTATTTAAAAATAGTTAGGTTATTTAGGATCTCTTAAAACAAACAACCAAACAACAGAACAAAAGCTTACTTGTATACAAAATACTCAGCAGACTTAATTTTTTTTTTCTTTTCCTTCTCAGGTTAATTTATTCTCTTAAATCAAAAGATTCAGGGTTCCCATTGATTTATGAGATCTTTATACAAATATATGACTTTGTGCCTCATATTCTGATAATACTTGATCTAAGTCATACAAAGGGAATCTGCATCAAGTCTTCAGTTTTCTTTATATTGACTTTCATACTCTTCATGCTTTATAGGGCATGTTTCCTGTCTTGAGAAAATAGCTCTGCCTGTGAAGTAGCTTATACTCCAGAACAGTTCATTCTTATTACTTCAATCTAATTTTGTTGCCATTTCCAGGCAAACTTTCTGTTTATCTGGGATTATTTTCTTTATTCTATCAGATTTTGGTGGCTTTGAGGTGAATCAAAGAAAGAGTAAATTATTTCAGTGAAATCTGATAAATTGTGGGAGCTGCTAAAAATTATTTGCATTTTTAAAGCTGGACAAATAGATTTCAAAAAGCTCCTGCTGTTGCAGCAGGATATAATCAAGTAATACCAGAAGACTCTATGGGTATTCAGTTCACAGGTGAAATAGTAGTAGGATATAATCAAGTAATACCAGAGGACTCTATTTATGGGTATTCAGTTCACAGGTGAAATAGTAGGAGCAAGAATGGGCCACAGAAGAAAAAGTGCTGACAGATGGAAGGTATACCAACTTCTTCCCCACATAATGAAGGGGCTGTACAGCTGGAGGCACAGAACTGATGTTAATTCATTTCTTTCTTTGTGAGGACAGAAAGGTTTTATTTTTCTAACACTTTATTTCCAGCAGACTTCATAATGACATGCAATTTCTTTAAACAGCCTTGATTATTGAAGGCAAAAAGAGCACTGGCACTGGCATGCTATGAACTTAAATCACGTACATCCCATGCTAACAAATACATTTGTACAAAAAGCAACTCAGGAACAACTCAACTATTGAACGGCACTTTCAAATTCTGGTTCAACATTTCAACAGTTCAAAATCCTATTTCTGAGGAGCCTTAGCTAAAGATTTACATAAGCTCTGACAATGAAAATTTCTTCTTGTTTTGTTACATTTTATAGGAAACAAAATAATTTTCCTTCTTTTTGTTCACCAGTTATTTGTAAATAAACTCTTAGCCATAGTATTTGATTAAAATGTTTATCAGATATTTTGAATGAATAATTCCTGCTTACTTAGTTTCAGTAACTATTCAAAGTCATACAGTCAAAATCCAAGCTTCACTTAGAATAATTATGGAAGAGTCTGGGACAACATGATTTGATTTTGATTCTTTCCCCTGGATCCTCATAAGAAACAGGAACTTGGAGAGTCAAGATAAATATCAAATGAGGGATATATATTTTCAGTTAGGTTGTGCAAAGGCAGTTGTAAGTGATGGGGCCCTCAGGTGATTTACCTATAATATTTCTCCTACAGTAACTACATAGTTTTCATCAGAATCTACTCAAATTTCCATATGGCTGCTTCCAAAAGGCAAGTTATTCTTCAGAGAACATGCTTCCTCTCAAGGTGAGGTTACCGTAGCAGTTCATGGATACACTGTGATAATACTGAAACAAGTGAAAGAACTAGTGCATTTAGTGGTAACCATGGAAATCTGTTCAAACATACCAGTATGTCCACTACATTCAAACAGCAAAAGATATATATCTAGTGAAAGATGCATAACTGCACCATCCTTATCAGTATCAAAGCAAAATCCATACTTTCCTCAATACCTCATTACAATGACACTGTAGCAGAGAGATCGTAGCTAGATATTCGACTCAATTCTTAATAGCCAATACTGACTGCTCATACACCATTTCCTTACTTGTGTGACCCATTAACTGCAATGGATTTTACAATGATGACAATGAGATCAGAATCTCACTTCCTAAAATAAAAATCCAAAGCTATGAAAGCCATAAAATACAATTTAATTGGCACCAAATTCCAGCCACAAATCTGTTGAATTAGCAAGATGTGAAGAAAATGAAGCCTATGTATCCTGGAAGATATTTAGCTGCCTTTCACTGGCAGCAGATACCGAGTCTATTTTATCCTGTTTCATGTGTCTTTATAGTAACCACATACCTGGATCTGCTTCTTAATACAAGTTAACAATTGGACTTGGTTAATAGAGAAAGGAACAATTTTTTAAAAGAAAAATATCATCCTAGTTTAGATATTAATTTTAGAAAAATGGGTAAATCACTGTCACACTGTTACTCTCCACTGGCCATAAAGGGCATCAAAAGAACAAGTTCAAATGTAGACAAATATATCTCATATTTATGATGTTTTTGTGAAATCGATCCCATTCCTTCCCAGACCTGTCTTCACTGATTATTTACCCATGCTCATTTCTTTCTCTTGTTATGGTTAGCATTCTTTTCTGTTGCAATCACATAAATAACACTTTTTACACTTTAATTACACTTAAAATAAAGATATCCAGAACTAAACAGACAAGAATGTCCACAAATATTTTAATTTGCATTAATTTAACTGAAGTATTAGTTAAGTTGCTGTGTATAAAGCACAGGTTTAATTTTAACTGCAGACAGATATATTGTGAGGTGAGTTTTCTGTTTGGTAACCAGAAAATGATCTCAATATGATAAAGTAAGAGGAGGAAAGGGGGGGCAGGAAGGAGGAACCAGTCACCAAAAACCTTACAGGCAGATGAGCCTATGGTCTCTATTGCTTCTAGTTATTATTGTGAGGTTACTCAAATTCATTTCTAGGTGACAAAACAAATACTGTGGATTAAACAGAATTCTTGTTTGTAAACATATCACAACTCCTAGGCTTTTTCAGATATAACTATGACATTAAATCCTCGATTAATTGTCTCTCACTTTGTGAGAACTTGACCACTGTCACAATGAAGATCTATTCCCCAGTTCACCAGAATCCCTATGCCAACTGGTCTCTAGGTGTTCTTGCAAGCCTAGTCCTGCTCTTTTTGACTACCACCTCTACCAGTTGAAACTCTGTCAGACAGTTGTCACATGTGCCCTTCAAGATACCTGTAATCTCCTATCATTGGTATCACAATGTGTTACTCCTTAAAGCCTGTGCATAGAGATTAGAAAACACTAGCATTTTCTTTCACTTCACAGAAACATAGTTATTTCAGATGAAGGGTCAATGGGCAATCAAGCCTGAAAGGGCAGCAGGATGAGACAACTGCAAAATAAATAGATGACAACAGGAAGTAAGAGAGAGCAGCTCACCTCAGCCAGGGATGTTGCTTACTCTTGCTGCTCCGCTGTCCCTTTTTTATCTGACATATCACCTTCTGCTATCTTTACTATCATTACAACTGTCCTTCGTTTTACCCCAAATAATCTATGGGTTATCTGAGTATGGGAAAGATCTACTTTTCTCTGAACTGTGGTGCCAAAATGAGTTACCTGAGTGTGGATGACCCAGGTTAGGATTGGAAAGAGGAAAATTAAGGAATCAAATTTATTGTTAGTTCTGACAAGAAAGAGCTTTCTGTGGTCGCTGAGCATGGCACAATCACTCTAAACAAAGTATGATATACCTTCATTTTTATTCCTAAATGTACCAACTTGAATGTCTACCCAGGACAACAAGTACTAATACCTGCAAACGCTGTATAGAGAACGCTGTACTATTTGTTGTGATTACATTTATAACTCTGAACCACCACTGATGGAACTGTCAAAGTAAGCAGGTTTTATTCTTCCTCCATGTTCATATAGGCCTGATTTCCTCAGATGCTGACATTTTATAAATGTCATAGTTTACGAGGAAATAATAAAACCCCAGATAACACCAGACAACACTGTGACCTTTAGCTGAGGGATTGCTATAAGTTCTTAAGTAAGCTCAGTAAAGAAATTCAGAGGTGAAAATTCAGGTTCTAGTAAGTAATTGAGGACTTAAAAGGTCACAGATTTAGCAGAAATTCTGTCTGTGAGTTAGAGCCAGCAATACTTTTTTTTAAAGCTGCTCCTTGTGATTTGATTTTGCAAATTACCTAATTTACATTATAAACAGCTTTAATTGAAAACTTTGAAATTTTCATTATTATTTGGAACTGAATTTGTTTACAGTGACTAGTCTAATCAAACCTAAAGGCATTTCCAGTTTTAATGTTATTGCTTAGGAAGTAGATTTTGTGGATATGTTTCCGCAACAGTATTTGTGGCAGGTACTTTCTATAGGTATGTTTTTCCATTTAATGAGCCATTCCAAAAATTTAGTTAGAGAAAAATGTGTTTTGTCCATATTTAGAAAAAGATTATCAGAACTGTTTTGAAGACATTTAAGTGCTATCATAGCTTGAATAGGTGTCTTCAAATTTGAGGATGATATCACAGTTTGGATAGGTGTCTTGAAATTGGAGGAAGAGGTCCCCACTACAAGGGATATCTATTGCTTTTTCCATCAGAAAGCATCCAACAGTTAATTTATGGGTTTTTAGAGTGGGCCATTCCTTTCTCTTCTCCAAAACAAGGAGAGAAAAACCAAAAGGTTCCTCCATGCTCACAGGTTTATTTAATTTTTGCTTCTACGTAATTTGGAGATTCTATATTTGCTGACAGTGCTCAGGTCTGCCACATCTACTAGATGCCCATGCACATGTACCCCAGAAGAATTACACAGATGTTTATTACACAGAATTCAAGAACTGAGTATACCAGTTCAGTTTATACTGCCAAAAAAAAAATGGAACTGGCCACAGATTTTCTAATAAGACAGACATCAAAATGTATCTCATTGTTCAAAGAGTTATATATGAAGCTGTATGAAATGTGAAGCTACAATAATCAGAAACACAAACTAAAACCCACCTAAATAATTAATATTTAGGCCAAAAATCAATATGTGTAGAAAAACAAGAAGAAATAAAAAATAGTATATTTAAGTACTTGATAAATACACTTTAAGTCAATGAATTGCAGACTTACACGTGCAGTGACAATACTATAAAGACAGATATAGTCACTGGTTTTTTGTATGCTGCATTTGAAATAAAAGCAACAAGAACTAGACATTTCCTGTGATGTTGTGGGAATAGAAACTTTATTATAGGTAGCACAAGAGACATGAGACAGCTTCTTCCAAAATTAAGTACTCCCAATCTGGAAAAACAGAGAAGATGACCAAAGTAAAGGAGACGTGTTTGTTGCAACGACATAAAATTCCATAGAGATAATTGACATTAGAAAATGTGGATGACAGTTTACTGCTACAGGAGAGTTTTAACTGCTTGTTCAAATGGTCTTAAACCATAACTTGTGCTTTAATACTCCTAAGAAGAGAAAACTTAAGTTGTATCTTTAGGGTAGAATAATAGAACAGGAAGTTTTAAATCTACATAGAAGCTATCCTGGACAATCACTTCAGCATGAACTCATATGGTAGTTTTGTATCTTTACATGTTATTGAAATTCTGAAAAAAATAATAAAGAATAATAAATATATATATATGTATATATATGTGTATATATATATATGAAGATGCTTTCTAGCCTGTATACACAGCACTCCAATGAAGACTTCTAAGAGATTTATTCCACACTTTCAGAAAAAAAGCAGCAATACAGAATATAGTACAAAGTAGGAATTCACATTTGCCTTAGTCTAAGGTTTGAATTACTTGATTCAGATTCTCAGGCATCGCGACTACAATTGTTGAAATTCCAGAAATCCCCACAATTGACAAATGGTGAAAGGAAATTGTTTGACCAAAGTCTGAAGTAAGAATTTTGTTGCAATATCTACCATCTATTAAATTACTGTCATGCATGTACTATGTCAAAATATGAGCACCTTTTAGAAAGGTATGAATAATGATACTCGACATGCATTTAAGAGTACTGTTAAAATATTAATCCTGTTGTAATAAAAAAGGAAACATTTGAGTAGTTTGGCATTCCTACTCCAATAAGTTACAAATGTTACTTTTGGTGTGAGCACTGTGGAACTCTGAACTCTCAAAGTGGCGATGTGTTTATGTAGGAACTGGGAAGTCAGGTTTTAAAAAAAAAATAATTCTAGCACACATACAAACATCTCAGTAACAGGTTACTTGATAGCTCCATAGAGAATTTTTGTGTTGGTGAATTAATGTATTCTCTAAACATTGCAAAAAAAATAAGAGTTGCTTCACTATAACTGTCTGTGAATAACAGTAGTACCATTATGTAATAACTTTTATTACAAAATATCACAAAACCATCAAATTTGCCAGCTTCCTGACTCATGTATAATAATCTCCTAATGCCTGAACTGTAGAAAGAAATTTCTTTAAAACTTCTAACTGTGCTAAAAGTTCTTCTGCTGAGTCCTTCTCCATTCAAATTTTATGAATGTCAATTTGTTCCAGCTTACACTTTAAAATTTATTAAACCTTGATGGTTTTTCTTTTTTTTTTGTCAAAAGCCCAGGTTTTTGCATGTCACCCCTGATTGTATTCCAGGAAAATGACATATCATTATCTCTCAGTCCTCATCTCTTTCTCTCTCTCTCTATATATATGGAATGTATTTTAGAATAAAAGATTCACCGAAAACAGCTAAAACTCAGAACAGATTAAACCATAGATTTTCCTGTTAATAATGGGAACTCCTGCACTCACACAGAATAATTTGAGAGACAAAGGCCTATTTTGTATCCAGACAAAAATTTCTCTCTTCCTTAAATCTTAAAAAAGATATTTTCTATTATAGTTACCTACTTTTAGATGTCAAATCCACACAAAGTTATAATTATGATTGTGCAATAAACAACGATGTTTCTGATAAATGATAAATGTTTTGTTAACGTAAATGTGGGTGGTTTTTTTTAAACTTAATGTGCAATGACAATAAAAGACAGCATGAGATTTACCTCTACAGATTTTGCAGTGTGATTCATTTATAATAATCTTCAATGCTCTTCAGCAAAAATCTGTTAAAAATTAATCTTACTGTCATAGCAAAGAGTATTTTGAATACATTTTGCATATCTAACACCAATTTATATCTTCAATGTTTCTACAATAGTATTTTGTGCTTATATTGCACCTCCTAAAAATATAAATTTTAGAAGTCCTCACATACACTGCTGAAGTCAAGTGCATAAAACAGCTGTGACTGAATACAATAATTGCTGGTTGTTAGAAAGAAGTAAGACATCAGATTTCATATGTAAAGCATCATGTGGAAAAAATTAATTAGAAGTTATTAGAAACCTAATCTGAGGGTCATTTAG
Organism: Antrostomus carolinensis; assembly: GCF_000700745.2. Lineage (NCBI taxonomy): Eukaryota > Metazoa > Chordata > Aves > Caprimulgiformes > Caprimulgidae > Antrostomus > Antrostomus carolinensis. The sequence continues at coordinate 18,562 of NW_010287333.1, forward strand.
GAAAGGTCAGTTGAAACTATTTCAAAGAGGAAATGGAAAGAATATGAATGTCTCTCCCCTTCCTTCCTCTATCATTAAGCAGACATTATGAGACATGATTAAGCAAATAGTTTGAAATCCTGCAACTAGTTGATCACTTAGTCTGTGCAGCAGAAGGTTAAACAGTGTTCTGTATTAGATTGTGCCATCTAATGAGACACTCTGATGGAGATTTCACACAATAGGAATCTTGTTCTTGAAAAGAAGAGATTGAATTTTCCTCTGTGAGGATTTTTTTTTCTAAAAAGAGAAAATTATGAATCTCTATAAAAAACATTAATCCATAAATGAGATCAGGAAAATTAAGTTCTTTTTTTCAAGATTCATTAGTAATAGAACCTGTTCAAGGTATTTCATTATCGCTTCATCAAGAACAAGGGGGAAAAAAATAATCATAAAATCACAAAATCGTTTGGGTTGGAAGGGACCTTAAAGTTCATCCAGTTCCAACCCTCCTGCCATGAGCAGAGACACCTGCCACTAGACCAGGTTGCTCAAAGCCTCATCCAACCTGGCCTTGAAAACTTTCAGGGAGGGGGCAGCCACAGCTTCTCTGGGCAACTTGGGCCAGTGTCTCACCACCTTCACATTAAAGAATTTCTTCCTGATTTCTCATCTCAATACCTTGTTCTTATTCTTGAGGAAATCTTACTTTACAAAGTTTTGCTGCAACAGCAGAGCAGCACTCTGAAGCAGGATCAGGGATGTTCGAGTTTTGTTAGTGATCCACTGAGAGGTCTCAAGGTGAGATGGAGGTCTGATAAAACAGTTCCTTCTTAAGGCTTCTGATTCTGTTTCAGGAGGCTGCAGATGTAAATGGGGATCTCTGCCTATCTCCTCACTGATCCATTAATCCTTCCCAGCTTCACTGATCATCTTTGCGGGTAATTTTGAGAAGTTACTGTTGTTCATAAGAGTTAATGGGTTTGAATCCCCATTGTAATAGGGCTTCTCTTTTTATTGCAAACATGGCAGAAGCCAGCTGCTATAAGAACCAGTGGCTGAAATATTCCCCAAAAATAATTTCAGTAATACTTCTGGCTGTAATAACTTGTAGCTGTATCTTCTTCCACAATAACTTCTAGTTGTGGTTGTAAGAAATACAAGCAAGGAAAACAGGATTCAGTTTGGACTCCTTCCTCAATAAAACCTTGAAAAAGGGATGTCTTCTATGATCTGCTACAGGACTATACAATACTTTACACATAGTTTTAAAATAGAATAACCTGAAGTTGCCAGGACTTCTTCCTTTTTTTTTTTTTTTTCTTCTTAATAAGTTAGAACTTAATTCTTAGAACTTAATAACTTTTTTATTAAGTTCTAAGAATAAAATACTGGGTTTAATTAAAGATTTTGATTCAATTTGAGTAATGCATTCTCACAGAAATAGCCCTGTTGCTTTTTCTACCTGTCTCACTTAGAAATCCCAGCCATAGGGTTATTTGAAAAATAAAAAGAATTGGCTAATCTTGGCTGCTCTGTACATATGCAGCCACAGCACCTGTGCAGTTGTTACTTGCTAGACTGGGATGATTTCCAGATTTTCTATGGGAAATCTGGGAGTACCCTGGCAAGTCATCCTATGATCTGTTGGCTAAATTCTGGCTGAATTCAGAGGTCCTTCAAGAATTCAGAGGTATGGGATCTCTAGAGAAGCTTTCACTTTGGACAAGTTATCGAACCAGCTTGACAGGCTTAAAGAGAAGAAAGTTCCTGTTAGTTCTTCCACATTACTCTTAGATCTTTTGCAAGTATCATTGTGCAAACTTTGAAGCAGACAGAATGCTACAAGAAAAATGTTCTTCTATTTCACACACTGCAATTCTGTTATTACATTGATTTTTCTCAGCTTCCTATATTCCCGAAAACACTTCAACGCATTCATGTTTCAAACATCACCCTACATACTCTGCTGAGTGATGAGTCTTTCCCCCTGCACAAGATTCCCCATTTGACTCAATGCAAAAGTATAAGTTCACTAAGATATTAATAGTGGAAACACCTTTTCAATAAGATGTCTTAAAGTATTTAAAGATTTTTTAAAAGTTTGTTTTGTGGAGCTTCTCAGTATCTGTGCGTAAACTACGTATTATAAGAGTATCTGCAGTTATCCCTTCCAAACACATCTTGAATTCTTTGGCTATTATTCTGGGAGCATTAGGCAGTTATGTACATACACTTATAGTTATTGTTCTCCATTATCACTGCATTCAGGTATACCACAGTCTTTTTATTTATTTGCAAACCTTCTGCAAACTCAGTAATTCCAGCATAAAGGACTGAATGCAATAGGCCTGTTCTCTGTTCAAAAAAATACACCAGATCAAGACCTTATCCAACAACTCAGGAAAACTATATGCATGCTCTGTGAATGAACAAACACATCTGCTCTAAAATTATACAGGAAAAGGAGAAATTATGAAAAGTTACAAACTTGGAGGAAAACAACAACAGAACTTTTTTCCAAATGATAATTAAGCATCCTTTTTCTTCCAGGAACTGCTCACTAACTTTTTGCAATGCTTACAGGAATATTCCAAAGATCACAGTTCTCTCAGTACCATCCACCAAATCATACATATTGCAAGATCAGCAAGCAGCAAACCAAGTGTCCTCCTTCAGCTCTATCTCCAGTTGGCCATGCATGGATTTTCAACATGAAACCTAGCTTAAAGGTTTGTGGGGGGGTTTTTTAATTATTTATATTTTTTATTTAAAAAAAAAAAAACCAGACAAAAAACATTGGGACTTTGTTAGTATCAGCTGTGCTGCCTCTCCGAGCAAAATCTTTACACCAAGACAGGCTAAGACCCATCACTGAAAGATAATAAAAAAGGTACTTGGAGACTCTGCCATAAGTCAGTAAAACTTTTCCTCCTCCACTACCTTTCACATAAAGATTTATAATGTGCTTCTAAAGAGATTCTGAATAGACAGTCTATAAAGGTGAAACTCCCCACAGTAGCTTTTCAAGGTTTACCTCTTTATCCACAACAACTTAGAGATAGAGGATGCTATATTTCCAGGTACAGGTACCCAACAGGAGGAATTAGAAATGAAGAATAGTGGAAATGTACAGGTACCCAACAGAAAGATGAATGCTTTAGCCATAGGGTAACATTCTCTACTTTCACTGTTCTTCCATGGCCGAGTATTTTTCTTCATTCAGATCACTATTTCTCCCTAGTACACTTCCATCTGTCCATCTAATTTTCCTTATATGCCTGCCTAGCACTTCTCTAGAAATAGGAGTTGCTCTTTGATTTGGCTACTGTCTTGCACTTCGGGAATGCTCTCCATTCTGCCTGAGCTGTCTTTGATTTTTGCAAATTTTCCATTACACCACGAACAAGAGTCTTGAAATCATATTACTGTCCTGAAGTGAATAATCAGGACCATTCGAAAAAGGGTTTCCAAAAGTTCTCTCTCTGTAGCATCCTCATTTATCTGTTACAAATCAGCAACTATTTGCTGTGTAGAAGATGTAACCAACTGTACGTTCCTGCTCTGGCAGGGCAATTGGACTAGATGATCTTTCGAGGTCCCTTCCAATCCCTAACATTCTGTGATTCTGTGCATTACTAGAGCTGACTGAAAGAGCACACATACCTATGAGATACGTATAGCCCTACATGCTTCCAAAAAGAGTGGTTTATATAGAAGTTGCTTTGTTCTTTACTACTAACAGGTAGTTAATACTGGATTGCTCCTACAGCTTCTCAGCAGCTGTTGACCTTGGGTTTATTTTTAGTTGTCAGGTTACAGGATACACAATTCAAACTAAGATGTAATATTCTTATATTTTAATGTAGACTTATCTAGTCTAGATTTATCTTATCTAGTCTAGACTTATCTATTACTAGACTTATCTAGTCTATGACTTAACATGGCCAAGTGCTGAAACGCGTTCTTCCCTTAGTGGATAAGGAAGATGGTAAAGAAGGAGTGAATAGCTGCAGTTTCATTTACATTTCATCTACCTGTTAGTGAAGCTCTATTTCAAGCTTCTTGGAAAAAGAATACTTAATTCTTCAGTCCACTTGTATAACATGTGATGTTTACCTTGCTTTCCATAATTTTTCTTTGTCCTGTTTCATAGTGGACTGATAAGTCAGCCTGTGACCTTAGTCAGTTACTTATCAGATTCCTACTGATGTGGTAGCTTCACCCAGGGTAAGCACAGAGCGAACTTTAGCATTGCAATGCCCTGAATGATATGGGTATTGCAGGTGTGCAAATTGAGCATTTTGTTAATGGGGTATCAAGTGAACATGAGCAGGCACAACAGAAGGTGTGCAGGTGTGCTACTGGTTGGATTTTTTTTTTTTTTCCTCAGGAGGAATTAGAAATGAAGAATAGTGGAA
>NW_010287334.1:0-1681 GCF_000700745.2 Antrostomus carolinensis
CCCAGCACCCCAAGTCCTTCTCCTCAGAGATTAAGATGTTGAGTTGTTGAGAACAGATTCTGAGGGCGACTAATACCCACGTTGCTTAGAGAAGACAAAACTTGAGCCCTGCTCTTGACAGCAGAGGACAATATGACTGACTATCAGTTTATATCTTTAAACACAGTGAGCCAGTTCTTCACTGTGAGGGTGGTCAGACACTGGAACAGGTTGGCCAGAGAAGCTGTGTCCTCCCTGGAAGTGTTGAAGGCCAGGTTGGATGAGGCTTTGAGCAACCTGGTCTAGTGGAAGGTGTCCCTGCTGCTGGCAGGGGGGTTGGCACTGGATGAGCTTTGAGGTCCCTTCCAACCCAAACCAGTCCATGATTCTATGACAGGAAAAAACAAAACCCAAACCAAACAGCAGAGCTGTTGCTGTGAATTCATCTCTTCCTCCCAACCTTCTGGAGTTCAGAAAGTTTTATAGCGTGGAAATACTCTAAATCCAAGAAACTACTGACTTGACTTGGTGGATTCGATTTATTTCTGTGAGATTTCTTGTTCAACCTCAAGCTGTCCACTTTTATAATTCACTCCTTGAGATTTTTCAACTCTTCCACGTTTTGGATTTTTCAAACTTATCGCTGTGCTTTAAGAATTTATGACGGTGGTTGGATATGAGTTGAAATGGTGCTAAAGGGAAAAAAAAAAAACCCCAAAACCACAAAAAACTAAAGCTGTTGGAAAGAATTATCGCTAAAAACCTAAATTGACTTGGAAACCTTACAGATGTTATGAATTCTCCTGCAGCCAATGTGATTTTACTGGAAGAACTTGATTTTCACCTAGTCCTCCATATAGTTTCTATTGGTTTTAAAGGTATATATATATATTTTTCTCTGTAAAATACTACATTTCTGTGCCTGTAATTAATTTCAGATACAAGCTGTAAGAGTTACTTTGCAGCTGCAAGCTGATATGACCATTATTGATATTCCCTAGAAGCCTGAGAGAAACTGGGTAAGAAAAGATTTTATTATCTCAGAAACAGTTTGGTGGCAAAAAAAAAAAATATATATATATAATAAAAAAATCCACTTTGCTGCCTGTAAGGAAAAAAAAAATCAAAATACAACATAATCTGTCAAAGATTTATGTGAAGGGAAGGAAAGTTTTTATAAAATCTCCCAAGTAACTGTTGTGGTGACTGGGTTTTGCTAGGACAGGGGAAATTGAGGTCTGAGAACTTCACTTGAATTAGGAAGAAAGGGGATGGTACCTAAAAAAATTCCCACCCCAATGAGATTTAATGATATATCCTCTCTTTGTTTCCAAGCAAAAATATTCAGTAGAGGGAAGAAGAAATATTTCTCAAACAAAAAAACCCCCCAAAACCCAAAAACCCAACAGCACTTCCTCAACTTGACTCAAACAACTTAAAAATAAGCAGAGAGATGACCATGAGCACACACTGATGGCATGAAAATGGACAACTGGAGAAGAAAAAGATGACAAGTAATTCCTGGATATTAAAATATCTTCCCAAATTTCCATCCTCATTGTTTTACTGAAAATATTACACGTGATATTCCATATTACACATGATATTCCGTATGTTCCTGCTGGATTGCAGCCAATAATGATACAATACAAGAGTTGTGGTCAACAACTAAAAGTCCGGGTGAAAACCAGTGACGGGTGGT
>NW_010287335.1:0-282 GCF_000700745.2 Antrostomus carolinensis
CGGCAGCTGCTGCGGGTCCCACAAGTTGTTTTCCTCGTGGCGACCATTCAGCAAAACGCAGGATCCTTTCTCCAAGATTTAAATTTCGCGGATGAATTACCATACAGCGGTTGCTTAGCAACTAAATTCAAGCCGGGCTAAGAATATGCAAGCTTTTTGTGTTCTCATTAATAAAAATGCCACTCTGACACAGCAACCTGACTTTGGATCACTGCAACTTCTGTAAAAGCCATAGGAGAATACAAACTGGCTCCTCCATTTAATTACAGATCAGAGTGGCTT
>NW_010287335.1:346-1112 GCF_000700745.2 Antrostomus carolinensis
GCTTGAAATGTGATGTTTTGTTAATCTATCTTCCTAAAAGCGATGTAAAAAATAACGGCTTTTCAAGAGCAGTGGAAAACTACTTTTTTAATGGAGCTGTCTCCTGGTGCTACTGATGGCTGTAAAGCGAAACCTTTTTTTGGAGTCACACTTTCAAGTAGCATCCCCCCCTTCCGTTTTGAGTTTCCTGAAATCAAAAAAACATTAAGACATTTGGAGTCACAGGGCGGGGGGAAATAAAAATAAATAAGCTGCAGCCGACCAGCGCGTTAGAGGAGAACATCGCTCGGGAAAAGGAAGGGGCGATTAAAAATGGGAAGGTGCAGCCCCAGCCAGGCTGAGCCCCACTATCCGGGCCGGTGCAGCCTGTCCTTGCTCTGAAGCAATGGTTCTCTTTGGCATAAAGTGCGTGGGCACCTCGGCTGGGGAGGGCAGGAGAGAAGCCTTCAGGGACACCTTGTTGAATGTTTCTCTCCAAAATTTATTTCCCCTTCTGCTAACATTGACTTTATACTGCTCTTTGATCGGTGGAGATAAGATCTTGGCGTTAGATTCTGGCATCGTGCACCCAATCTCGTATATATGGGAGAATGACCTCATCAGAGGAGGACTGTGTGTATAGATAGAATTATTTAAACATAGACTAGACACCTACAGATAAATCTATATATAAAGATGTGTATGTATGAGATATATATATGTGTGTGTGTGTGTGTATGCCTTTAGCAGTACCAAAAACTGTCCTGCCAGCCGCGAAGCCTGCGGG
>NW_010287336.1:0-27943 GCF_000700745.2 Antrostomus carolinensis
ATATTTTTCTCTCCCTGCACAGCTGAGGGCCAGGGGGAAGTGATAGAGTGGGCTTTGGTAGCCATCTGGCACCCAGCCAGGGTAAACCCACCACAATAACACAACAATGTTTTGGTTACTGCTGAGCAGTGCTCCCACAGCATTAAGGTTGTCTCTCCAACATTCCTCCACCTCACCCAGTAAGCTGGAGGGCAAGATCTGGGAAGGAACATAGCGAGGACAGTTGACCTAAACTGACCAAAGTGATATTCCATACCACATGACATCTGCTCAGCAATAAAAGATAGGAGAAAGGGAGGGGTGGAGGGAGGGTGCCATTCATTACTACATTTGTTTTCCAGAGCAACCGCTATGAGTACTGAAACCCTGCTTCCCGGGAAGTGGCTGGACATCACCTGCTGATGGGATGTAGAGAATAAATATTTTGTTTTACTTTGCTTCCACACTTGGCCTTTGCTTTTGCTTTATTAAACTGCCTTTATCTTGACCCATGAGGTTTTTTCCCATCTTATTTTCTCCCCTTGTCCTGGTGAGGAGGGGAATGATAGAGCAGCTTGGTGGGTACCTGATGTCTAGCCAAGGTCAACTCACCACAAGCAGCTATTAAATACCACAAGAAAAATGGAGCATTGCATCTCCAGAGGTGGCCAAATATTACAAAAGTATTCAAGTAATGCATCTGGAAGGCAAACCCCACATCTTTATGTTAAACCTAAGCAAAACTGCAAAAGCTTTGCTCCAGCAGGAGCCTTGGAACAAGGAACATGATTGTGTTTTAGTTATGACCAGTCACATGTGGCATGCCTAGAAATGAAACTAATGTGGGTGTGAATCTTGACCAGTCCAATTCACCACTCAATGAAAAAAAGAGAGCTAAATAGCTGCCCTATCAATAAAGATAGAAATATTCCTCACCAGCAGGTCACAGAGTGTATTTTATGGCTGCTGTTCATTTGTTGTGCCCAATTATGAGCAAATGTGACACCCCACAGACTGTTTTTCTGGAAAAAGGTGGGGAAGTCTGCTAAACATTTTTAATATATCGTTATTAAAGTTAACTTTGCAGACCTAGTGTTTTACATGCTAATGGCTCCATGCCAGATTAATGATTACTGTAAATGTGTCAGTTAAACAGTCCAGTGGCAGGTCCATATGTGCTCTATAAAGAAACTGGTTACCCTGACCCTGATCAAAACCAGAATGATTGACTCAGAACTGCAGGAGCTCAGAAATACAAAGACTGGTTAGAGATCTGAAATAGACTTAAGCAGATTACTTATACCTACTGTGATTCCCCTCTCTGCTCTGTACCTCATTTATGCACGTGTCCTCCCGACCTGTACAACATCAGTCCCTGGATGCAAAAGCTCATGCTCACTTTGCAGACCACCAAAACATCTGGGGAAGTTGCTGCCACTGGATTGTTTTATGACTCCCCCACCTGCTGCTGTTGCCACTGGTGGGGGCTGCAGGAATGATCAGAGACTCTTCTGCAATCTTAGTGCAAAACCACTCACCTCCACAGAGGTGATGGTAATGTCGTCAGCTGCTCCAGGGGGACGCCAAAGTGGCCTGCCATGGAATTGCATTACTTTCTCAATGAGCAGTACGCAACAGGAGGACAGTAACCCCCAAAGTAGTGTCCTGTACAAACAAAAGGGCATCAGTCAGACAACTGACCTCCCCGTGCACCTATACTATTCTCAAACAGCAATATCTGCTAGCAAGTACTTCAGACAGAGAGTGCACGTATCTTAAGTCTATTGTGTTTCCTTCAAAAGAAATCAGCGATTTTACAAAGATGGCCTTGCTATATATTCTGAGTCAGTTTGAGGTTCAGTCTTTGAAGTATAGTATGAGATAACATTAACTGAAAAAAGTTTGGTACTGGTTTCAGAGGTAATTAGTTTCCCTCATATCATCAGCTTTAAGAGCATCAGTATGTTACTTCTTTTCAGCGACAGAACATGGCCTTTTTAAGCAATCAGATTATGAAAAGCCTATGCATGTTTCTTTTGTTCAACAGCAAACCTGACTTTGATATACTTGAAGCCATTTGTACTGCAGCATTTTTTTTCATTATTTTCAGACTTTGCTTTTCAAATCACAGTGATCACTTTAAGGCTAGTACCCTCTCCCAACACCTCCTGAAAACTGATGATTTCTATTTCATCTTAGCATAGAAATGAAAGAATACAGACTGATTCTATATTCTTTAGCATTACTGTGCATGCTGGGTTAAACCCAAAAAAGTTGCAATAGCTGCAAAGCACTACTGCAAGATACAGACTTTGGACTAAGAAATTCAAGGTAAGCTTCCAGAGACTTTGAGGTTTGACTCTGACCAGTCACCATCAACTGCGCAGAACCACTTTCTCTATATGTATCCTAGCATGAAGCCTCCATCCACCTTCTAGAGGCTATTTGTATTGGCATGATAAGCTCTTTTAAGAATCAGTCTTCTCCATCTTCCTAACTCTTTTCTGGAGAATAGGCAGTAAATACAGAGTGCAGAAGGACCAGAGGTAAAGAACAGGTCACGGTGGAATTATTAGTGCACCTTTAAAGGACTGAAGACTGCAATGCAAGAGTGGGCTCTACAACAGGGTGGAAAGGGTACACAGGGGTGGGCTAGAAGCTGACCTTAAGGTTGTACTTAGTTGTTGTTATGGATGTATGCCAAGTGTCTTCTATCCACTGGAAGTCAGGAGAAGCAACAGAATAGTTCACTAATTTAAAAAAAAAAAAAAAGAACTAATTAAAATCCTATGTGTCTCCAACTAGTAAGAAAATGCAAGTGAGAAACATACTCTACTGTGTGATAGGAGGACCTACTGAAACCATGTCCTGAATAAGCACACAGCAAGTAGGAATGGTTCTTTGCTGCCCTGTAGCCTGTTTAAATTCAAGTTTTTTGAATCATTATGCATGCTAAATTAGCTGAAGTAATCAATTCTAAAGTGTCATCGTGGTTCACTTCATGAATAAAATACACTATGCAGCAGGAGTTACAAAGCAGTTTACTGCCAGTACACTTATTATGCCCAGAGTCTAAATAGATAAGTCATTTCTCCCTAGGTACCATTTCACAATAAGCAAAGTACTGCTCTTTGAAAAAAAAAACCAAACCACTACGTATTATTAAAATAGATACAAAATTGATTTTTGTACTTTGTTGGTGTATCTTCAAGAGCCATGTCTTCCATGGCTGTGAAATTAACAGCTGCTACAACTATAGACTTGTGGCTTGGCTTGTCAAGGTTTCGTGGGACTGTAAAATTTTTCCAGTAATGTCTCTCTTTGTGTTTGTTGATTATGGTTTCCTTTGAGGTACCTCCACATTTTTATGTCCATTCCTTTAGTGTGTAGTCTTTCTTTCCATGTATTTACTTAGCTGTGGTCTCTCACAGTTTTTCCTTATTCTGAAAACTGACTTCTCACCCTCTCTCAGCAGCATTTTTATGTGTTTTAAAGCAAGTTCAGGTGGTGTTTAGGTTTCAGGATGTATAAATTGTTGCGTTCTTTCTTCTGCTTTCTGAATTATGGCAAAGACTAGTCGTCTGCTTCTGACACTGTTGAAAAAACAGTAGCAAAGGGCTGGGTTATTCTGTTCCATGTTTACTTCCTGAATTATTTTGTATAGTGCCAGAGCAGTATTGAAATGCCCCAACAAAAAGATGGTCCCTGAGTTAAAGAGAGTGTAAGTGATTGTGTCAGAAGTATGACAAGGTATATTAAGTAATGTCAAAACATGTAACAGACAAGTTGTGAGATGACAGTACCATGAAAAATAATATAAAGGCAGTGGATGAAACCTTGATTCTGTTAAAGCTGTATCATCCCAGGCTACAAGGAAGGCAGGAGTTCCCTTTTAAGGAGAACATCACCAAAGCGATGTGCTTGTAAAAAATGCTAACATGGTCCTTAAAATTATTCTAAACAAATACTTGTAGATAAGATATGGAAGTATTATGGCTGTTGTGTATAACAGTGGTAAGGCTTTATCTAGGGTACTGATTAGAGATCTGTTTACAGGAAAAGAACTAAATTATTTTAGCTTATTTAGGTAAGCAGAGAAAAGCTGAAAGGGAATATGCATGCTGCCCAAAATGTGCATTATTAGGAGGACAGACATAAGGGAGACGATAGCTATTCAGCCAGACAACAATAGATTACGAACAAACGTACAAAGATGAATGGGATAAGCTGTATGCTGGAGGTCAACAAGACTCCCCAGACAACAGAGAGGGCAGATTCTGCAACTGTGTTGGCAGGACCAAACCAAAACCAGTGCTAGGAGGAAGCTGGATAAGTTTATGATGGTCGCTGTAAAACATACTGCTGCAAGAGCAGGCATAATTTCAGCCCTGATCTAGAAAACAAGGGCAATAGGATGTCTTACAAAAGGTTTCTTTGTCCCACATGTAAATTTTGCTATCATGAGCTCTGAATTCAGTGGCTCAGGAGAGTCCTTCTAGTCTTGTCATCCCGTTTTATGCAGAAATCCTCCAGTGCTTGAAGAGGGGTGAGAGAAAGCACAAAAGTATTTCAGGAAAAAGTTACACTGATAAGCAACAAAGGATAATATCAATGATTCCTAAATGGAGGAACCACATAACAATTTTTCATAATGCTGGGGGCTAACCCTATGAGCTAGTGGGAAACAAGGGTACTCAGTATATCACAGAAACTGCTGAATGTTTTGAAGATTTAGCCTCTCCTAAATAAATAAATAATTTCTGTGGTTTACAGTTCAGTCCCAGTCTGCTGACATGAAAGGCAATGTTTGCACTGGTGTCAGCAACACAGGAACAGGACAGATTTTTAAGTGAACTATGTACCTAATGAATCAAGTGGTTTGTCCTCATCATTCATTATTACTTTAAGCCAGACGCAATGTTTCATTCAAAAACATGATTTCTTGTTCTGTGATAAATGGCCTGCTTTTAAACCCTGAACTTTCATGAAAAACTTTGGAGTTTTCCTTTTAATCTTCATTGTTTTCACTGAGAACAAAAAATTCAAATTCTCTTTTTGGTTTTCTCTATAATTATCTTTTTGTCTCTGAACATATTGAGAGAAATTAACCAGGATTCTTGCTCAGCAAACTGAAGTGTCCCCATCCCCATTTACCTCTTATACCTATTTACATAAAATGGGTTATTTTACGTAAATTGAGTGCATTAGAGTTCTGCAAAAGAACATATATTTTTCCTGTCCCCACTTGTACAAACAGAATTTCACTGCTGTCATTCTTGAAGTTGTAGAGCTCCACGGATTCCTGTTGGATACAGAAATATCCTTACATAACATTAATAACTTCAAAGCAAAACAGCCTTTTTTAAAAAGGCCTAAAATTTGGCAAAAGCAATCTCTGAGCTACACTGGCCTGATATACAGATTGCTTTTCAGACTTTGAACATGTGTATTACTGCCCCAGGCTGCATGGGGATCAAAGCTCTGTTTTCCTCAGAAGACCCCAGAATATCTGGGCAATATCTACTGCATAGAGTGTTTTCTGGGATTTCTTAAGACCTCAAAAATGTTTTTGCTGTGCCAGACACACCTACACACATAATTTCCTTCTCTTCATTTAGAAATGCTCACTATGAGTGGTGATATTGTGAAGGACACCCTTTCAGACGCTCAATCTTTTAAACAATTTTCCCCAAGGAAAAGCATACCAATTATTAGTGAAAGGCAAAGACAGGCAATCATTAATGTGGCCATACAAACATTTTAGTTAATTGCTAGATTAGTCCTAATTAATTCAGTTACTCCTACCTAGAATATTTTATGCTGCTAATGAGGAAATTTAGCAACTATAAAAAGGCCTGAACTTCTTCAAAAGCCTGGTACAGTAGAGCCTCCTTGAAACTGAGCAGCTCTGCGCTAAGAATTTTTGTTCAGGCCCATCTCTGCTAGCACCTGAGGGTCCTGGGGACCGGTGTCCATCAGGCAGAGGCTTAGCAGGAGCAGAATAGCTGGGGCACTCCTGCCATAGCTGCACCACTCTGAAATGGTTTCCTTTCTCATCCTGAAAGAAAAGAATCCTCCTAGAATAGTGAGTGCATTATGGAAGTTACTAACCAAGAATTACAGAGGATATTCCTGGCTTGCTTGCCGCAAGCCAGATAGTATTAGTTCCTATTAGAATATTTGTTTCAAGCAGCACCAATATTTCAATAAAGCCTCCTATGTAATGATTAATAAGGCTATACTAAGCACCCTAGAGGCAGGATTTTCTTTTTGAAAAATGATAAACTGTTTCCATGACAATATCTAAAATATCCTGGAAGCTGTGAGTAGGGCAGCAAAGTTCTATACACTCATTCAAAGGAATAAAGACTATGTTCACGCAACAACAGTAATTTACAATAAGGGCAGAGGGGGGACGAATATCTGAAAACTGTAGGAAATATTTTTTAGAACCTATTAATCATTTAAATGTTTCTAAATGCTTTTGAAGGGGTAAAATAGTGTTTTTCAAACTAATGTTTTCAGCAGTTTCCCCTCCTGCTGGATTCATAGCATTTTTTTCCTGGAATGGTCTGTGTTTCATACATGGGAATTTTACAAGACTCCCAGCATTTCCTATATGAATGAACAGAAGGACAGACCATTTTTGCTATGATCATGGTAAACACACAAGTTCATCTCAGCTGAGGACATTATTGACTTAGTTCTCTAAACTACAAATTTAGGATATTAAAGCTCTACAACACAGAAGATATGACAGACCATAAAGCAATATTTTCCCAGCGTGATGGGCACAGTCTGATTAAGACACACAAAACATAAGCGACTCCACACCTGAGACAACAAGATTTGTTCTAGTCTGTTCCTTTGGTACCTTTAACCTTCTTCCTTCCCGAAGAAGGGAGGTTGTCCATACCTCTCCTCTCCAGGGTTTGTGGTAATCAAGAAGAAACCTGGTCTCCCTCCTCTTGCAGCATGAGGCCTCTGTCAAAAGTAGTTAGATGTTCAAACACACTCTTCTGCATCTATATTACCTCTGAAATATGTTGTAGCCTAAACAGCCCCATACTTCCCCATCTTTCCTAGGGTTTCTTCAGCTTTCTTGCACTACCCTTCACCACCTCTGTTTTTGGATTTCTGGATCTCCAGGGTTTGGACCCTTCAAGCCCTCAAGATTTTAACAAGCTTGTAGTCTCTTTCCTGTTGTCTCTTTACAACTGTTCCTACTTTAGATTTACGTAGTATTTCTCAGTCATGTGCTCCATCTGGATATTAAAATACTCATACAGAATTAGCTTCAACAGAGTTATATGCCCCATAAAAAGCAAAAGAACAGACAGAAGTATGGGTTACAAGCCCAGAAGACATCATTATGCCACCTGCATAACCCACACCTTACCAGTCTCACTCACTAACTCATGAATTACCCACTAATTACTGGTTAAGCAGGAGTGTAGCTTCTAGAAGGCTTGTGGCTGCCTTTCATAACTGCAGTTTCCCTCTCCCACAGAGACTTTCATTCTAATCAGCACAGAGCCATGAATAAAATTGATTCATGTCAAGCATATATAAGCATATTGGTTCCATAAAGCAGAGCACCTCAAAGTGGTTTCTAACAAATATAATAGTAAAATTGCATTTCTAAGAGGAAAGAAAAAAAAAAAAAAAGACATTATTTTCATCTATAATAATTCTAGCCTTATCACTTTGACTTCTGTTAGACTTACGTCCCACTTTATTCTGAAAAGACAATTCATTCCAGGAATGAATGCAAGTATTCATAAGCACACTGGGATCCTTCAGGCTGAAAGACATTTCTATAAATGTAATACATACAGTACTATCAAGATAAACTTCTTGGATATTTCCAACTACGAGTAGAGAGATTTCACTGCAAAGCAAACAAATTATATTAATTTTAGTAAGCTCCTGTAACTTAAAAAACAACTCTTTTCTCTTCTAAACATAGGTTAAATTGGCTTTTTTTTTTTTTTTTTTTTTTCAGCAAAAGGCAGATTAACTCCTGAATTTGTCAAGAACAAGAGCAGTTTTCCAAGGAAGTGGTCGTCCTGACTCATATTCGTTTCATCTGAGTAAACTGCCCTGTTCTGAAGTTTCACTTTTTTTCCCCTTTTCCAGAAAGGCAAGGAGTTTGGTTCTAGGTTGATAGGAGCGAGTTTCTGATGGTGTATACCTAAAATATTTGCCTATGCCAAGGGTTACCCAGCTTACCAGAGCTGAGCGCAACATTGGAGGCTGCACTGGAAAAATCATTGGGGTTGGGTAGATTCCAGAAAATAGTTTACAGATTACTCCTCCTAATAGCATGGTAGTTTATAACATTGAGCATTAGGTTCCTGACTGCATTCTTGTTATTTAAAACACTTAAAAAAAATAGTTAAGATAAATGACCATAAGGTTATGGGGTAACTAGAAAATTATACTAACATTAATTACAACAAAAGAAATTTAAACTGTTGTGACTGCCATAATCTGTGGTTGCAGCAGGGAAAGTCATGTGCCTCTATGCAGTTTATTGTCAAATCACAGCCTAATAACTGCATAATTAAGATTAAAATTATGAAAGAAACTATAAAACACATCCCTACAGACCACAGTTCAGAAACAGAATAAGCTATCAGAAATAACATTAGAAGGTCCAATATATGTACATCTTTAAAAAATTGAGTAAAATACACATTCAGAAACCTTCTCAATGTTAAAGAGCCCAACTCGATGAGCTACAGGATTGTTTCTCCCCGCCCCGAAAAAGAAAGAATGTAATTCATGTTAAAACAAATAAAGATGTGAACTGATTGGGACTAAAAGCTTTATGAAAAGTCCAAATGTAAGTGAGGAAAAGATGTTGCAGAGGTTCAGAAAAGGAAACTAAGATAAACCTCTTGAAATGCTGTTAAGAAGTGATGAGAGGAAACATTTAAGCTGGTACCTCTCTGCACTTTTTCCTATTATCATACATGTCCAGCAGGAGAACTCCACTGATATAATAATGCAGAACAAATGCCATCACCCCTGCAAAGATAGGATTGGTGATATGTGAGAAGACATATTTACACAAATGTGTTTTAACAAAACATTGGAATTATAAATTACCTCCTTGAAATAGTCTGTTTATTGCTATTCTTATATTCGCTACAGTATCTGGTCAAGCATGGTTCTTCTACTGGTATGACAACCTGAATTGACATAATGGTGAGAAACCCACTGGGTTCACATATATCTTATTTATGTGATTTAAAACTTTTTTTTTTTTTTAAGGATAACATAAAAAATAAAAAAGACATGAAACTAAAGATGAAAACCAGAGTAGAGAAGGAATTTTTCTATTTCGGGCTCAGCTCATCCCTCAGAAAAATAAAAAAAATTCACCACAGGAACTTTGCTTTTCTATTTCCTACAAGTCTTGCATGGGAGCAATTAGCTTAAAGTATGTGACTCCATATAACACAATTCAAATAGTACAAAATATTGAAGCTGAGAGCTAGGTTGCCATAATTCAGAAGACATATGCCAAAACCTCATAGTTAGTTTTTTGACATTTTTTCCTTGTCTGAGGAGAAGGTGAGCTTCAAGAAGGATTATGCTCAGATATTGCATTTTTATTAAAGTAGGTTTACAGAACCACGGACAATTGGAGAAGTAGCAAGGAGTGAACTTTCAGTAATAAACCAGACACATCCAGGGTACAGGGTTAATCTAAGAGACAATCTGTAAATGAAATTGTATTCATTTTAATTCAGGCAAGGGTAATGCAGGACTGTCCTGTTTCAGACAAAAATTTGAAATCTCTTAATGAGAGAAATATTCTGCAAATCCTACGTCATACAGTTTTAGGACATCTGGAGATTCTTTGTTCTTTGTAATTCCCACTTCTCTCCTAAAGATCATTATTAAAGTGTCAAATAAAAACTGCTGGCAAGCCCTAAGTATTTCATAACAGATTGTGCTATCTCATATGATAATATCTTGTTAGGGTGTGAGACGACGAAAAACAATATGTGGAAAAACATTCAAGTCAAAGAAGTCAATACAAAGCAGAATAAAAGTAGGAAAAGTACTCTCTTTGCTCGTTTTTAGTATCCAGACAAATTCACATCACCCAAAGGAAATGGCAGGAGCCTCCTTGTGTTGAACAAAGCACCAAAGAATACCCTGAGAGGAAGGAACAGTCATAGACTGAAGGGAAGATAAACAGATGCTCAAGAAAAAAAAAAAAAAAAAATCCAAACCTTAGTTTCTGTAACTTTTATGGCAATGCCCAAAATATGAGCACCTATGTCTTGGAATAAAAAAATAAAATAAAATCTTTTTAAAAAAATATCTGTTAATCAACTTTCCAGATTTGGTAAGTTTTTTCTATAGTCTATATGTTTCGGTTGCTATGTTTCACTCACTGGTCCTTTAAATCATTTCAACACCAGCATGACTCTATTGAAATCAGCAGGGTTACAGCATAACAGAGCAGAGAATTAGGCCCACTAGTGTGATTGCTGGTTGCTACACTGAAGGAAAAACAACTTTGTTTGAGCTTCACATAAGTTCTTTTAATCACTACATGGGTTGAACTAATCCAAAAGACGTCAGGCAATTCCTGTGCTTGAAGGACATCAAGTGAGCTGGATTTATTTTTTCTCTAGCCTGGGACATTACTGAGCCAGCACGACAAATACTCTGGACATCATAACTCTCTGAAGACACTTCTAATCTCACAGATATGATTAGCAAATTAACAGAATGGGAAGCCAGGAAGAACCTGTGGGTCATCTAGTCTGCCCTGTCACCAGAAAACTTCATCCAGTCTTTGAGGCCAGTAACTTGTATGTCTGATTAAAGCATTCCCTGTGTTTCAGTTAAAACATATTTTCCCAAATGATAAACAGATCCCAAGATTTCGAAAGAAATTCACTGTTTCCCCAGTGTTTAGCTTCATGTTTTAAATAACTATAAATAAATAAAAAAAACAAAGGCTTTCCAGGAACAGAAGTGCAAAGAGTAAAGATAAATCTGGAAAATATGTCACATCACAGATAATCGTTGCATCTGCCGTTAATAGACATTCAAGCCAGTAACACCCAGAAAACCTAACAAATGGCTTTTATCTTTAGCAAGCAATGCTCTGCTGGAGGTGGGTCTCAAGATGCCTTTGCAGGACAGTACCAGGAGGCTTCCAGGACTGCAACTGCAAAAAAAAAATCACAATTCTAATACGATCCCTGAAAAAACATCTCGGTTCCAGGCTAAGTAATTCTCTGCAGCTGCTCGGTCTTCATGACACTAAATAGCAACTTGCAGTTCCCAGAATTAAGTAGTTTGCTACAGCTGCTAACAGTCATTTGCAGGAATAGCCAGGGCTGAAAGATCCACAATGTTAAAATCTGTGTGTAGAGGTTGTACCATTATATTGCTTGACTCAACTGTTCTTAAAAATGAACATTTACTGTGCTATCTAACCCACTATTTCTTCCTATTTATCTAAAGACACCGACTTGTTCCCATTACACAATGACAATGGATTTTCGTGCTTTTTACTTTTTCCAGGCCCTCTGTCTCCCGATGGCAGAAAGTGCTGCTAAAGATGCTGAGATTGTTTGATTGCCAAAGTGCTTCCAGTGCCCTGCAAATCATTTGAAGAGGCTGGGGCGGGGGGGGTTGTGTCTTTTTTTTCTTTAGGCTAGAGACTGTAAAAAATGTTTATTTGTTTGACAGAACTGGTTTAATTTCATAAATTCAGTTACAGGGAAGCTGGATTGCTAACAAAGAATACGTGATAGAAAGGAGATTGCCATCCTTCCCACTTGATCTGAACTCTCACTATTACTGAACACAGGCAGGTGTCTCTTCAGTTTGCATTTAATTGCTGTGTAAAGAAATACCACAATATCCTTTGCAGTATCCCAAAACTCAATGGAGGCTTCAGCCCTACAAGCAGACCTGAGGATTTGTGGATATGGGAGTGGTGACAAGTGGCTTAATGGAACTCATATCACTAAACTGCTTTAGTAAATCTCACTCTTCAAATTCTGTTGATAGCCATAATGTTGCTATGCTCTGCTTTGATTAAGGTGTACAAGGCTAGATAAAAGCTAGCTAAGGTTTTGCCAGGATTAAAGCAAGAGTTCTGAAAAAAGTCCTGGGTAACCAACTCACACAGCATTTTGCAGGGACTGACAAACCTCATTAATTTAAAGTCCCATAAAAGAAATCTGACCTCAAATTTGACATATTTACCTTGTTAATAAGGTGCTTTTAGGAAGGCCTAGAGAAAAATTGCCACCAAAAAGGCAGCTCAGATTATACTGGTATTTCACAAACCATTGCAGTGCTGGTGCACATACTCACTTTTGATGCCTCCAACAGGATTATGTGAGCAGTCATAGACCACCTACAGCATCAGATTTAAGAGCTGTGCTCGGACTTGTCACCTTCTGAGAGAAATCCCAGATATACAGTCATAGCCATCTTCTCCTGTGAGACAAGGATGAAGCCAGCAGATAATGCCACTCTACCACTCAGTTTTATTTTTCTTTTTTTATTATTATTTATTTTTTAAAAAAACATTCTAAAAAATTGGCAACATTTGGAAGTTATGTGTCAAAAGTTAAAAACAGTTATGGAAAAACTCTTCCTCACTCAAATCTTGAAGAATCTCTGTTCTGATTTTGGACAGTGACTCGGTTCCTGAATTCGAAATGTTGCATAAGTTTTCTGTTTTTCAAGACTTATGGAAGAGAATTGACACTTAAGCACCTTTCTGAAAGTATAGGGTTATATTGCAAACATTTACCTGCTAATATCATTATATACCATCTGAGGATGATAACCAGAAATATTTAACTAAAGATCCTTAACAAAATCGCCATAATGTAATCCACAATATTATCTGAAGGGTGTTTTTATCTTTGCCTCTTGATTAACAGCAGGCGATTAGTGACTAATCTAATTCAGAGTGAAATCAATATTCCTTCACTTACAAAACAGTATCTGAAGGTTTTGTGGGTTTTCAGTCAATGAAGACCTTGCAATGGAAAAATATGAGCATCTGATAAAAGAGAGGGGCCTGAGATCCTTCTTGCTGGCATTCAGAGCAAAGGCCCTTATCATGATGAACATTAGAAAAATAAGTAAAAGCAGAAAGAAAAAGAAGACATACCTTAAAGCCTTAAATACTTTTGGAAATTAGGTACTCAAACTTTGGATGGATTACCATGCCTAAACTTTCTGGATTTAGAAATTCCAAATTTTCTGAGATCAGCATTCTATATTGGTTTTCTAAGTAAATATTAGCTCAAATTGCAATCTCAAAAAGAAACAAATTTGTAGAAGGCTGCTAGCCAGGTGAATGTGTTTGCACTGGTTCCTGTGATATATGCTACATTTTGTACCAAAGATTAGAAAGAAACCACAGACAGATCATGGCATGTGTAGTATCAATTCACAGCAGGAGCTAAAGATGAAAATCTCTAGAGTCAGAGTTCATGACGAGTTCTAAGAATCCTTCCAGGTGTTTTCAGGGAAATTGATACGATAGAGCACAGAGATGAAAGAGCAAACATATATTATTTTAAATCATAGCTTCAGGGCTTAAAGCTAAGCTCAGCAGGTACTAGGAGAGCCAGCATGGATTTCAAAGCAAACGTACATCTAAAGAAAGCAATTTTTCATGAGAGTCATATTTTACACTTCATTCACTTTTTGTTTTCTTTATTCTCACAGTTTTCTCTTTCTACACTATCACAATCCTCTGCTACTTCTTCTTGTTAAAAAAAAAGTTTCAGGAAATGAAAAAATGTATTCGTGTTTGTGGACTCTTCATTTATTGTTTCCTGACTATGTACAGAATTCAGGCATAATTCAGCTTACAATTAGGCAAACCAACATCTCATGCTCTGCATTTACAACACTAATAGTGATGTAAAAGTAAAAATTAATGCAAAATTTCCTATGTCAGATGCACGCTATGAAAAAGAGAGTGAAGAGATAAGTGCCATTTACACTTAAGAGCTGCCATGGCATTCTAAAGACAACAACATTTTGAATGCCCCAGTTTGGTGGCAGTAAGAGGACAAGAGTTCCGTCATATTCTGATAGCCATCTGGATTTTTGAGAGAATATATACTTAAACTTTTACATGATGTCTTGCTCCCTAGTGTGTGAAAAAAAGCAAGTGGAATCTGAAAGCCACTTGCATAATTTCTCACACTTCTAGACATACAACCAGATTTATACATGCAAAATTCTCCAAAAGTATAATATGCAATTTAAATGGTTGGAGAGATGACTGTCAGGCAAAGATTTTATAGACAAGTATCTGAGAAAATGTAATTATGGTTCAATTCCATTTCAGAGAGCACTTTATTGATACTTCTGGATAACCCACTTATGTCTTAGATCACTATAAAGACTTCCAAGATACTTAATGGTTTTCATATGGATGGATAGTATCTTTATACCGTGTGTATTATGGACTTTTGTATTACACAGAAGAGATATACAGCCTCTAGCACTGTTTACAAATAAATATACAAAGGAGAAGGTTTTTTAAAAATTAGTTCTTTCTTTTTCTGTTATCAAAGAGCAAACAAATAACATTGATTTCACCTGAATAGTTTTACACAATCTAGTCCTTTGTTCAGTTACTAGCAAAACCACTTTACAACAGTTCCCTGGAATTTATAGATTTTTCCATTCGCAAGTAAACTTTTTAAAAGTTGTAAAAAAACCTTTAAATAATTAGGAATTGAATGCCTAAGAGAAAAACTTCTTTGAAAACACACTGAGGACAGAAACAATGATTTTATCATACTTCCCTCTGGGTTTCTGCTACCCTGGATGCCAGAACTACAGCCACAGAAAGAGTAATATCAGGAAACGTCAACTTTGCAACAGGGAACATAGAGCAGTTCTTTCCAATTCCAGTTTTATATGAGTAGAGCACCAATATGAGGAATTTTTATTCATGCACTGGATTCAACATAGAAATAACTTTTTGTGCTCTAGCTGAATTCCAAGAGTACTTCCACTACCACCTTGTGCTTCAAATAATTGCAAAGCTGTAATATACATAAAGATTATTTGGTCGTAAATAAAGAAAAGTATAGAAACACACTGATTGCCCCCAGATGGACACTAACTGTGTTGTGGCAAACCATAATACTGCACACTGTTTAACAAATGCGTTTATCTACAGGGTAAATTCCATATAGGACTACATGAGAAACTGTAGAATAAATGTAGAATGCATGCTTTACTTCTAAGAGCAATAGGGCTAGTGGCATTTTGGATGATAAAGAGCAAGACAGATCTTGAGGAGAAAGGATAGGAGAAGATGAAATAATATGAAAATGGTTTGGTTTAGGTTCAGAAAGAAAGCAAGAAATTAAAAACAAATATACAAGCATGAACTAGATGTTTATTGTCATTATTGCATTCTATAATGCTCCACATTTCTTAAAACTTTTCAGACAAAGATTCTGAAGATTTAACAGCCTTTCAGGAATTAATGAAGGTGAAAGGCAAGGCCACTGGAAGGAAAATTGAGTTGTACAGCAGCTATGGGATTTATGAAAGGTCAAGCACTGAAGTGGTGACATGTGGAAATAAAAGCATGAAGTTTCCATTCCAGCACCCTCAGCTCACTACTATACTTTATATAAAAGTTTTGCTGCTTCTCACAGACGTTCTGGTAGAAACTGTGGGACTTAATAGAGCAAAGCAGTACAAACTGCTGGGTTTTTTAAAATCATGCTTGCCTGCCTCACCATTTTATTTTTTTTTTTGAAACAAGATTGAGTAAAATTCCCTGTAAAAATGTTCTTGCTTCATGTCAGCTGGACAACTATACCCTACGGATCCTTTAGGCATGCAATCAGCATGAACAAACAGAGCAGAGTCTACCAAAGCAAGAGGTATCCAAAAAAGCTTTTGTTCCCCTTGTGAAAAAATATATATACATAAACTTAGATATAGATTTAGATAGATATAGATCTTGTTTTAAGTTCAATATTAGTTAAATTATCATCTGTCTCCACTAAGCATGTCCAACTGGCCACTCTCCCACTAACTATCCCCTATTGTCCTGAGCTGAATTTAAAAAATAAGAGCAAGTTTAAGTCACACAAAATGAGGCTTCTAACAGTACTAACAGTCAAGTCACTCAAACACGAGCACTGTTGCAGACATATTTAACACAACCAACAAGGTCTGTTCAGATGTAGTGCTGAGCAATCCAACCACATTAGCCTTTTCTGCTGACTGCTGCTGACTGGGAGCACTAGACCACAGAGTTACCCCATGAGTCTCTGAGCAAGAGAAACTGCATTCATATACTGAGAACAGTGGATTACTGTAGCTGGCAGGAAGAGAGTCAATGGTAAGGGTCAGAAACAAAAACCTCAAAATGCACCACATATTTTGGAGGTTCACAGAATCATCAAAACTTTTTCATGATTAAGTGAGCCAGATCAGTCCCCTAATTGTCTGTGGTTTGTCTGTCATCATTTTCACATGTGCCATGATCACTTTATACAAAGTTACCCATTTGAAAAGCTAACCCCTTTATTAGGAGGCAAGCCTACACCACGTATTATAAAAGCACACGGAACAAACAGAATCAATTTTCAGCTTTTCAATGAAGTCTAAATGGCCTTCCCCTCTTGAACTGTTCACATTAAACAGCAAGCACAAGGGACTGTTATTTGCTCTCTGTATGTTGCCAGGGCAATCTTCAGAAATTTCTTGCAGTACATCAAAGACTTATGTTGCATGCACTAACATGTATCTGAATTTTTTTTTTAAATAAAAAGGTTAATTATCTTCAAGACTAATTCATCGTGTTTAATTTAAACACCCAGTGCCTGCTGGGTCACTATTAGAGGATATGCCACAATCGTGATAGATAATTTTGACTGCAATTTCCACACCCAGAACTCTGACTGAATCTAATTTGCTGTGCGCTTCTACAGCAATGAACTACCAAATTGTAGTGAGAGACTTAACTGGCATATCTATCAGGTGTATCACAAGCAGTCTTGCTTTCAGCCACCAGTAATGTGTGTCAGTAGACTACATATTCTCAGCCTACTGTGGCTTATTGCTATTTAAATAGGTCTCATGTGTGTAGTTATAATGCTTGACTGCCTTCATAAAGTGTTTGGAGATCTACAGAAGGAAAGGCCGTGTATCTTCAGCACTGTTCTGTACAAGCAAAAGGCCCATTGCACGGTCACCCATAATTGCAGGGGCCAGGTTCTGTGACCAAAAGCATCGCTGGGACTTCCCCACACTTCTGAAAAAAATATAATCTCTACTATTAGCTTCACTAGGGAATCTGGGGATCCTGTTACTAAAAGGTAATGCAAAGAGGTGGTGGATGGCTTACCCACAGTCCTAGATTTTTAGAATAAGCAGCTAAAGTAAAACGGTGCATCAGAAATCTGTGATGGATAGTCAGCCAAATTCTGAGCTCACCGATACTCCAAGTAACTCCAGTGAAGTCTTAAATTTACACTTGTCCCAGCAAATGAGATTAGCACTGGGTCCAATTAACAGAGCAGATCCCCAGCTGGTGTTATTGTCACAGCTCTCTGATTAACAGTATCGATGTTCTTACTATCTATAACTTGAGTCATAACACTAGTGTGTTGACAACTCTTTATCATCCAAATAATTTAGCTGATCAAGACAGAGTATTGATCCACTCATACTTGTCTTTATTGCTTCTTGGGGTGCAATCCCTATTTCGACTGGTGAGTGGAAATCAGTGGCATATTCCCATCAGTGACATCGCCACTAATGTCAATAATGACATCAGTGGCGATGTCACTGATAGGGATACGTGTAGTATGCCGCTTACTCTTAGCCCATCAAAGAATAGTTTCTTATAAACACATATCTCTACCTCATCCTTTCTCTCAGTTGGATTTTCAAGTTGTAATGATGGAGCTTCACGCAATCGGGAATATTTGCTGTGGTTTGTCATCCTTGCAAGCCTACAGACAAGGTGTTCTGCTTCAAAAAAAAAATTTATTTTGGTTACTTGGATTACTGCCTGGACAGGAAACGATGAAACAGATGTCAGGGAGCCGGATGAGTAATAGAATAATTTTGAAGAGTGATCTGAGCTGCTAAGAAGATGACACTTGAGAGGTCAGAGGCACAAAACATTTTCCACTTTCTTTCCTTCTGAACTCAGAGCTCAAAGCATCAGCTGTGTGTGATTCAGCCTTGTCGAGCTGGTTGGTCAGCACAGCTCATGTTTAGATCTATTCAGACATTATGAAGGTCTTCAGCAGTGCCATTTCGGGGGCAGGGAGGGGAGGGAAGAGGAAAAAATTTAAAAGGCAAAAAATAAAAAGCAGGGAGTTATATATTACAGCTAGAGAAATTGGTTTATGTACCAACATGCTGTTACAGACACAGATTTGCCAGAGGGGTTAAGAAATCATTAGTTACCCAGCCTGTCCCCAGCAGCACAGCCTGCACTCACACAGCTGTGCAAGCTTCCCCCTCCCTCCCATTTAGTGAAGAGCTGCAGTCAGGACTGTCCTAGTGCTAAGTGGATGCTGAATCATTATTTATGTTACACTGATAATGACAGCCCTTCTCGGTCTGGACGGTGAACATTCCCCCAGCTCCAGTGCTAGTCCCTGGCCAAATGATGAAGAGACACTTCCTGTCCACAAAGTCAACAGCCAAAACTGGCAGGACAGAAGAGTTGTGTGGGCAACTCTGTTGCTATCTCTCCTCCAAACTGTGAAAGCTGTGCACCCAGACCTGAAGGAAGTGGCCGGAATTCACAGGGGAAGGTTGCGACAGGAGGGGAAGACAGTGGCATCCCAGTCCCCAGGCACTTTGATCACAAAACCATTTTCAGATAGAACTTTGTAAAACTGACAACTCTTTACTCAGGTGTAACTGGCCTAGGTAATAACTCTGTTGGGAGTTATTAATGGGAGCACATACAGACCCCTCCACCCTCGGCATGCTGAGCAGCCAAAATAGAAGTAACACTAGAGGGTAAAGCACAGCTGAAAGAGGACCCCAAAGGTACAGAAAATGGGTGTCCCCCCAAGAGTTTGTCACAGCAGGCATGCCATAACACTGTACCGAGGGCAAGTGGTAGATGCAGTCAGAGGACATCTGTAACAGTATTACCACAGCACTAAAATGCTGAGAGCAAAGTATTTAGTTATTCTGCTTTTATTACCGTACATTGCCAGTTATCTGTAGACAACAACTAGTAGACTTTCTGGGAATGTTGTATCTCACCCTGAAAACTCTTTGCTCCAGAGAGCAAACACAGAATATATCTTCCTTTGTTTTGCTAAAAGTGTGTCTAAAGTAGAGAACCTAGACAATGTCAGGATCAAGTCACAACACAGCCAAACAGGACTGAAATTTCTATTGAAGTAAGATGCTGCCACCTTCGGACCGAACCGAGGATGAGCAGAACCCCCATGGAGGTAAAATGCACTCCGAACAACTGGAAGTCAGAGGAAAAGGCAAGACACAATTAACATCTCAATACCGTGCCAATAATACTTAGTCACAGATTTTTCTGAAAAAAATATACAACTCTGAAGAAAAGTAAGAAAGAGAGAAGAATAAATTATAATCATGCTTCCTGGAGAGCTTAGCACCTATTAGTTTTTACTATTCTGTAATGTAAGAACATTCTGTACAATGCTCTTTTCTTATACATAAAGGCTTATAAAATGCTTTCAAACAAGCACATGTAGGTTCTGTTCATTGCTACTTGGCATTGAGAAGTATTTCTCTTGAAGTGAAAGACAATAGAAATGAGACAGGGAATTGCAGAAAACTAGAAATTAGTTGTTCAGATCAGATTTGGGCTAGCACATGGAGCTTGGCATGTTTTATTGCTCATTACAAAGATGGCATGGATTTCTTAATAGCTCTGAGTTACATAAGCAAGATCAAGAAGGAAAACATAAAGGAAGTTTTTCCTTAAATAAACCATGGGAAAAGTACAGCCTGGTTTTTTCTTTTTCACTCTCACCTCAGAGAAATTCCCTAGATTCCTCTGGTATTTGTACAGATTTTAGGGATCTGTCAGAAACTTGGAACTATCCATGAGAAAGCTTTTTCCCTCAGCTTTGAGATTTGAGTGCCCTTCTCTGCCAGCTTCTTGGCAATGTGACTCCCTTGGAGTCAGGATCTCAGCAACTCACCAGCCAAAACCTTACAGAGCCATCTGTAAGAGGAGCTTCTAAAAAAGTGAAGAGGGCATACAGCAAACTTAGGGAAGCCTTCAGCTATATTTACTTTGTTAAGTATTTGCACAGAGGTGGGATATCTCTATACATTCTGCACATGGTAGCTCAGAGAACTCTTGTTGTGGTTCAGGACAGCAGAAAGACAACTGTGCCACAGGTATGGCCATCATCCTGTGCAAATCAGAAAAAAGAAAATAAGCAATATCAAGGTTTTTTTGGTGGTGTAGATCAACAGAGCCCAGCTGAATGCCACAGGCCATCAGAACCTCAGAGTAGTCCACAAGATGGTACTCACAGCACTGTTCAAAAAGGACCTACTACATAAATCCCAAGCGCTGCGTCAGAACATGGTACTTAGCTGTAAGATCAAAGCACATAGTTCTGTGGCTCAGCACAGAGCAGCCTGTGCCTTCCAAAAAAACACAGCCAAGTTCCAATACTGGATTTATTTCGGAAAATGCATCTGCAGCCTCACAGGCAAGGCTTTGTGAAAAACTTTTTATGTGGACATAAATACATTTATAAAATACAGTATTTCTTGTTAGCAGCATTTCTTAATGATGACTTCAACTTCTTCTCAGACTTCAGTTATGCTGAAAAAAAGTTAGCATAGCAAAGATCAGGCTGCATGAAAGTCTGCTCCAGTCTTTTTATGTGCAGGAACACATCAAAGGGCTTCAAGAGGTTTAATAATGGAGCTATGACAGCCTGAAGAATAAACAGAATTTGAGTGGACAGATGCACAGGACTTAGAGCTTAATCCAGGAGTCTGCAACTTGCTGAAATGAGCCAATATTAAAGTAATTATGCATTTAAAACAATTACTATTTATTCTTCAAAGAGTCATACTCAAGTGAAGTAACCCATTTAAAATTATTTCTGGTAATCGCATTGCATCCCCAAATTATATGTCGGCATACTCTTTGAACTAGGCTTTCCAAAAAAAACCCACAACCCACCCCTTTATTTTTACTTAAGGATTACCCCCCATCTTGAATACTTCCCCTCTAGCTTATCATTTCCTGCAAGTGTAATATAGGGTGTTAAGCCTGAGAAAATACCACTAATTTTAGTTTCTGTACCTAGGACAGAAGTCAGTTTAACAATGAACAATTTCAAATGCCCAGATTGTTCACTTACCATTAACTTTTGATAATCTGAGAAATTCTATAAAAATATCAAGGCATTTCTATTAAAATTGTAGTAGCCCACCAACAGATAATTGCACTTAGCAAAATGACTTAACACAAACTTAGGAGGGATCATTGTTCTGCTTCAGAGAGCATAAAATAACTTCCCATTCAGGAACATCAACATGCAAAATATGATTTAAAATAATTCCCGGAGTGTGCACCATTTCTACTAAGACATGATCATGTTATTCTTATGTGGCAGAACCTAGGGAGCAAACGCCATCACTTATACCTTCTACTCATCAGCTGGGACAGTAGTGTAAATTTTACTTCTAAGTATAATTAACATAGTTAATGATCAGTTTGTGGGGATATTTCCACTTAAGAATATATCCTCCTCATATATATGTTCAGAGGCTAATTTTAAATTAGCTAGTGGTTACATTGCTGGCAGCGTAACTGCAGCAGAGCAGGCTCAGTACACGATGCCCTCCATGGAACCAGGGTCATTTTGGGCAGCTGAGCTATATAGAGATCCAATTTACTGCCCCCTATGTCACTTGCAGTAGCCACTGCTAGCTAGTAGGCAGCTGGCTCAGATGCGGCTACATAAGCTGCAGTCCCACTAGGAGTTTCATATTCACAGTGAACACAAGGCTGATTCTAAATGAAATGGTTTGGTTTACTGCAGACAGGACATCACTCCTCCCAGTCTGCCCTGAATCCACCAGACCTACTTGTTCTACCCAGAGTTACTCCTCTCTTTTATCACCTTGTCACACCACTCACCCTCTTTTGTTCCATCTTGAGACTGTGTCTAAGGTTAGATTTACCTCACACAGACATGTGCTAGCTAAGCTGGTTGTCTCCTCTATCTGTATCTTCTACCATATCAAAAGAGAAAGATCAGCATCTCCAGAGAGGAAAGGTTACACCTACCTCAGAGCCTCTCTCAGACGAGAGAGACCTGCCCATTCAAGAGTAACTTGCACAACACAGAAAGGCTTTGAAGTGTGATTAAAGATATTTACTTTTGTATCATTTTCATTATTGTTTTCTAAAGTAAGGATAGAATTCCCCTGCTTATAGAGAGAGCACAGATGAGTTGCTTAGACTCTTTGTCTGGAACTTAATTCAGTTGCCTAAACATTGGCATCTAGTGAGATTTGTGTTGCCACGGGGTATCTAACACATCCTATGGCTTTGGCAGATATGACAGAGGATGAATAAGAAGTCTACTCCATTCCGGTGTGGAAGCCAGCAGCCACACTGGATACCATCACAAATTGCAGAGATGCCTACACTTACACAACTAAAGTGAGTCTCTACTCTTTAGGCATCTAGAGTTAGTTATGACTAGTCCCATGCTTATTTTCTAGGAAGACATCTTCACTATTGAAAGAGTATTTTCCATGTAACTAAAGCCTGTGAACTATCTACTCTACAGCAAAACCTCAGTCAGAAGTGGGCACTTTCATTTTACTGTGGATAAGCCTGCTGACAACAATTATGTGTCATGGACCTCACAGTGACACTAGAATTACTGGGTTTTGCTTGTTACAACTTCTGGATGAATAAAATGCTTTATTTATCTTGGGTAAAAAACATGGAAATAATCTCTAAGTATTTACTGGATCATCTTATGAGCTACTTGTATGTTAGTTCTTGGTCTATTACAGAATTTAATTAATATGGGTATAAAGCATAAGTATCTGAAGCCCTGATAGCACATAGACCTCTGTAGGAGCTGTTAAATCCTTATCAGAACTCATTTACTTAATTTTCTAATTTAAAATACTTCAAGATCAACTTATTTCCTAAGTAAGTTCCTTAAAATTTCCTTATAAATGTTCTGGGTTCCATCCCAGTTTTTTACATTTTTTTAAATAAGGAAAGTTTAATTAGTCCATTACTATATTCCATAGCACTATCAGCCGCGTAATATCTAGGGGGCTTTTCAACAAATAAGGAAATATGATATTACTACATTTTCCCATCAGTCTTCTACTTTAATTCACCTCTTGAAAGCACTTAGAAATATTTCAGTGTCACACTTGTCTTTATCCTGAGGTGAAAAATATCTGATCCACACTGCCTGAGGAATTATGCATGGGGTAGACAGCTGTTCTAATTCATCTTGTACAGCTGGCTCCTTTTCTTTATCACCTGGTTATCTCTCAAAAATAAGTCTCCTATCTTCCATGTCTTCCCTGAGTCTAAAGTCTCAGTCTAACCACAGGCATAGTCAGTCACCAGCCCTCTTGTACAGGACGAAGGGATCTCCCCAGCACCTGGACATCCTGGTGGCCCATTCTAGCTTCACGTGTCCAGCAAGTTCAGTGGATCACACTAGAAAACCTGTGTTCCTGAGGTGGTCTGAGGCTACCTCTGACCCTAGAACAATATAGCTTTTCCAGCATGGCAAACCAGCTGCGGCTTTTTTAGTTCTTTATAATTCAATTTCCTTTCTCTCAACAACTTCTTGAGCTGATCTTTCCTGTGCTGTTTGTAATTGATTTTTTTCCGTTCTGTCTTTCCCTTCTGCCTTCTGGAAAAGGACACAAGAAAACAAGGATTTTTCTCTTGCTTTTTCTTTCAGCAATACTGTTTTTTATTAGTACAGGGTTTTTTTCCACTAGTCAGCCAGTACCCATCAAAACAACCCAAACTCACTGCTTTTGCTTCCTAGTGAGAAAGTGTTTCGTGTGGAGTCCAGAGCTAACCCAATTTGCGGAAAAGGTATGAAGGATCTGTCCAGGTCCTGAGAGCAACCCCAGCCCTGCCCATCCCTGCCCAACTCCCTGGGATTCTCCCCACCCTTCCCATGGCCCAGGACCCCATCTCAGCCCCTCGGGCTGTCAGCCCCTGCCCCAGCAATGCTTGCAGCAGGGCAGGTCTCCAGTTCCCCACCACCCTGCATCATCATGGGCCCACTGGTAGGTCATCCCATCCTTCCTCCTCAGGGTGAAGGTGACAAGTGAGCATCCCTGAGCATCTCAGAGGAAGGGACCAGCACAGGGCACATGGAAGGTGAGAGCACTGGGAAACACTTTCCAGGCGAGCAATGCAAGCAAGACTGCTTCTCCTTCAGTACCACATTACGCTGTATGTTTTTCCATACCTTCCAGCTTTTGACTGCCTGACCAAGAAACAAGAGGAATTTCCTTTTCTCTAGTTAACTACTATCATCATTACCATGCTCTGGATAACCAGGGTCCCTCATGTAGACTGTTAGTTACGGGGATGTTTGGGACAAGAGCAGACAACTGTATTTCAATTAAGTGTGGCTATATTGGTCTACCTAGACATAGTCTAGCTCAGTGTAGCTCCAGTTCTTCTTTGTTTGATCTACATTAAGGAGTGATGCCATTTATGCTGTGTTTGTGAGACTCAGCAGCTAATAACCACATCCCATTTCATAGGAACTCTGTTCTTTCTATAGCAAAAAATATTGAACTTCCAGATTGAAACATCAGTTTTATATTATACTGTCTTCCTGTCAGAGGAATGAGTTCAGATCTACTACCCATAGATGCAAGCAGGAACTGGGACATGATATGCAACAAACATGACTTCTGTCCTCAAAAGTTCTTCTCCCCAGTAGCATCTCATGTAATTACACATTGTACGTACATTGGAGACAGGAGTAAAGGAAGTGCCCTAAAATACCATACGTGTAGAAAACTTCTTATCCAAATACATAAGCAGATGCAGACTAAAATAAACTCATAAATGCAAACTGAAAACCTGCAGACAAGGAAGGCTATAATGGTAGGTAAAATGCAAAAGACTCTTTGTGAAAATATTAATAAAATTGCTATGTCCACTGCAAATAAATTAATTGAAGTCCCTATTGCCCCAAGAAATAAGTAACATGTTAACCCAATGATTTCCAAAAGATGAAGTAATGTAAAGTTAGGATTGCAGTTTAAGAACAGTTGCTTTTGTTGTATCTTTGATTTTGGACATGAAATGATTGTTTTCTCCTAGTATGAAAATGTGCAATGATGTGGTACTCTGGAGCATCTGTTTATAATTCACGCATATCATTGCTTCTCTCTGACAGTGCTCACTTAGTAAGGATATTATGCGCTTATTACCACTGTTTCAGCCCCCTTATTTAGTCATTGATTAAGCATCCATTGGACTCATTTCCATAATTCTATAAGAAGAAATCTGTGTAAGTATCAATGCCATGTCAAATGAAGCTAAAAGTGTTTGTAGAACATACCAATATCATTTGCAGACAGCCAAGAAATCTGCGCTTCACTGTCAGCTGAAGCAAATAGCATGGCTTCTGCAGAATTCTCTCTGCTCCCCCTGCCTGAAGAAAAGCAAAGTTAAAAATGTGAACCCATGAGTCTTGCATTGCTCAGTTCAGCATTTCTGAGAATATCTTGAGCTGTCCCAACAAAAAGTGTACACGAGGATTCAATCAAGTTTATTTCATATGTAAAATCAGGTTCAGAATAACCCATGTATAAAAATACCTTTGCTCCAAGGCCAGTAAGTGATGCAGTTCAGGTCCTGTCATTACATCTAGACCATTTTAAAGTAGGCTGACAAATATTCTTGCTCTGTGAGCCATGTAACAAAATCTTCATGTGCCTGAGAGACACAAGACATATACCCCACCTTTTGAAGTGGTGAGAAGGGAGAACTCTTGGAATAGTTGACAAATGGGAGAGGGTAATAGTTCCACAGGGTACCATGGTGAGATTAGGTTGGGAGGCTGGGAATGCCATTGCATCCTCAGTGTGTCCACAGAGTGTTTGCTGGATAGCACCTGATGACTCATTTCCTCCCTTGGTAAAAACAGAGATGCCTTGGAGGTGCTCCTGAACTGTGTATGAACATGCTGCAGTTCAAAAAAATGTAAGCGGATAACCTCTATTTTAACATAAGGGAAAGACTGGGGTTTAGATTCAACTTTTTCAGTGTTTAGAAAACTCTTTTAGAAGTTCAAATATAAACAACTTGAGAGACGGAGACTCCTTTTTTAAAAAACAACTTTTAAAATCCAAAAAATCACTAGTCTCATTTAATAAAGTTTTTTTATGCAGAATTCTTCTGGGAAAAAATATTTTCATGGACGCATATTAAGAGACAAACAAATGAATTCTAGTCATTTTACAGTCAGATTTTAGACAAGCCAATTTTCATGTCTTTACAAGTACAGACTTTTGAAACAAATGCATTGTGATGACTATGACTGGAATATCGTTGCATCAGTTAAACAAAGTGCCTTGTGAAAGGTGCATTAACCAGAAGGTTAAAGGTTCCTGTTCTCCATATTGAGTGATCTCCTATTGCCTGCATTCATAAGGCAGATGAATGAGAATAATTTTATGAATAGAATCTTTTCTTTTTTTCTACTCCCATGTGCTTGTATGCTTATGCTTGTGCTTGTGTCACATCCAGCTTGACAAGCCAAATATCATCCCAGGCCAGAGTTAGCTTCACAGAGTTTCTTAGCAAAAACTGAACCCCATCATCTGAAACTGAGTTGTTTGGAATAGTCCCTACAGCCTTGGCAGGTGAAAGGTGAAACAGGTTTGTCAGGGAACTCTAAGAAACTGGGCTTGTGATCCTGCTGTTCCTGGCTGGTGGAAGAATAAATGTTCCCCTCAAGCACCTGCCTTCTCACACATTCTGACACCACTGTCTGGCACCAGCAAACTTTATTTTCCCTGTCTCTAACACAGATAAGCTCAGTTGGGGATACACAGCCATTTTGCCAAGACTGTGCTGTACTAGGTGATTGACTGCTTTGCCTCTACCCAGAGCTGGCCTTGCCTCTTGCTCATGTAGAAGGCAGCCAAAGAGCTAACATTCCCTGAATGCCAAGCTATGCTCTGTCCCTTAACCATTCTTATCGTAAAAACAAAACAAAACAAAAGCATTGTCTGCCTCTTTATAAGAAGTTTTTTACAGTACGCATTAGTTAAAAAAACATCAATTTGTAGATATTTTGTTTGTTAGTGTATATTCTGCCACATTTTACTGCCATATTATGGTGCCATACACCAAACCTATTTATTGGCTACTCCTTTTTATGGGATCAGAGCAGTTTCAGAGCAAGAAAAAAGCTCCAGGCCACTAATTTGAACTTGGGAACGTTTATTTATTCTTAAACACATTTCAGAACCACTCACTCCAAGCTGGCTGTTTTGTCACAACACAGACATTAGAAAAACATATACATATCAGACATGGCAGAAGTATCTTCACTGAACTTGTTTTGGGAAGACAGAGAAATCAACTGCCCTGAAGGTTTAAATCCCAGTAGAATGAAAATACACTTGAGGCACCTGGAGAAGAGGTAGGCCTTCCTGTGATTACAGCTTAAGCAAGTTGGTATGAAGTGCACAATGTCTGCCCAGGTGACCTTGAATGAAATACTTAATCTGCCAAAATCTTGGAGATATCATTTTCTACTTTACCTGTAAAAAGATTCCAAATGCCAAGAGAGAAGCTACCAATGAAACCACCTTCCTCAGAGCCACTGCTTATGAAGTTCTTGTCAGTGAAAAACACAAAGCAGTTTTTTATGTGTGGTAGTGTGATAGTTTCACT